>NW_027248462.1:1500000-1797500 GCF_031021105.1 Erythrolamprus reginae
GAGCTCAACTCTCACGATCATCGTTTTTCTCCGGGCAAACCGGCCACCCAGAGTTCCCGGGTAGGATGGGGGGTGGGGGGTGGGGGTAAAACGAGAGGTAATTTGGGAAGGAGCGCTCTTTCTTCGCTGACCGGCAGATGGCGCCCCCGGAGCCTGGGCGGCGGGGAAATCAGAGAGTTAGACACTTGATCTCTCCCAGGTGAGCTGGCCCTGGTCTCCTTTCACTGGCTGCCTTTGTTCCCCGGCCAGTTCGTCTCCCTTAGCAACGCGATCCTATCTTCTGCAAAACGGGAACATGGTCACTAATTGCACGCAGCAATGACCTAGAAAGCAAGCTTCACAACTTGTCTCCCAGCAGCCTCCTTCTTTCGCCCCTTTCAGCCAGAGATGGTGTCAAGTAACCTCCCTCTGGGAATTGATCCAGGTCATCCTGGTCAACCTGGGCAAGCACACAGGACTACACTCTTGGTTTGGCCAGGCTTCAGAGATGCTGTGCAGGGCAGCTGGGCTGGAGTGTTGGACTCAGAAGGAGCAATCTCAAATTGGATTTTCTTAGTTGAGCCCCAAAGTGAAATGAATTGGAGCAGCTTCGGTTCTCTTCCATGGGCGCACATGTGTCCCAGCATGTTTTTGCTTCAGTGCATGCGCAGGAAGCAAAAAATGCGCTGAAATTTTGCAAGGGGATGCACATGCATGTGAGATTTTGGCAATTTTTTGTCCCACGCAGAAGCAAAAAAATCACCAAAATCTCATGCGTGTGTGCATCCTCTTGGGAGATTTTGCTTCTGTGCACACGCACCGTCCTCTACTGTGCCTATAGCATCCCACTACTGCCTTACAGGAAATTTGTGGATGGAAAAGCGTAGAGGTTTTCCATGAGAACTTTGGGGAATATTAATGAAGATCTTTACTCTTATTGATCTAATTATAATTTTAAACATAGTCTAGCAAATTTACAAAAGTAAGATTGAGATGTAAATACAAGTACTCCTCAAATTACAACAGTTTGTTTAGTGACTGAAGTTACAATGGCACTGAAAAAAGCAATTTATGACTTGTAGCTTCACCATGATCATGTGATCAAAATTCAAAGACTTTTCAATTAACTTATTTATGGCAGTTGCAGTATGTCCTGGGCTCAACTGATTGCCTTTTGCATCAAGCAAAGACAATGGGGAACCCAGATTTGTAGTTACAACAGCTACAGTATGTTATACTAACTTAACAATTGCAGTGATTCACTTAACAACAAACTGGGCAAAACTCATTTAACCGTCTTGCTTAGCAACAAAAAAAATGGGCTTAATTGTGTTTGTAAATCAAAGGCTGCTTGTATTGAAATTACATTCAATTCATCCATCTTTTATATAATCAGTGTTAGAGGGTTTTTCTGGAAAATAATGTATTATTTATTTGTTGCTTATATTCTGTATTTCTACACCCTCAAGGTATTGCACATAGTACAGTATATCCTCCTCCAGTTGTTCCCCATAAAAACAACTCTGTGAGGTTACTTGGATTGAGAAATAGTGGCCCAAATTGGACTTTGGCTACCACCAAAAGCCATGCTGGCTGCAGGCCTCTGCTGATTGGCTAAGTGGGAAAATAAAAGCCCTGCCATTGGTTCACTCATTTGACAACGCCTATATAATTGCCCACTCCATTTCTTCATAAGAGAACACAAATAATAACTCAAATCAGTACATTTATAAACTACCTTATATCCCCACAGCACATAATGAGAACCACATTATCAGTGTAGGGTTTCCTGCCTAAGCAGGGGGTTGGACTAGAAGACCTCCAAGGTCCCTTCCAGCTCTGTTGTTGTTATTATTATTATCTGGAATTTTGAAATGGGCATGGTCACAAAATGACTGTTATAGACAAAATGGCTGCAGAAGATAACATGGTTGGTCACAAAACATCAACGTATGGAAAAGCAAGCTAATTAATTAAAATCAGAAACACAATTGCTATTGTTTGGTATGGAGAACCTGAGTGGACAATAACTGAGGTGAGGCAGTTTGTGCCAAGAAAACAGTCTTTATTGTAACAGGCATGAGAATGAGAACAACACGTCAAACAGGGCTTTGTTTTCCCGCTTGCCGGCTGCTCATGACTTAGCCAATCAGGAGAGACCTGTAGTCAGTATGGCTTTTGCCGTTGTCATAAGTCCGAGGATTTAACAGCTATGTTTGTATAATAAGCTTTGTTCAATGAAATATAATTATTATGGCTTAACAAGATGCCCCCTCTCCCACAAGATGCATACATTGTTGCAGCATTTCAGCCAAAAAACCCCACACAATTTTATGCCATAGTAGCTGCATAGTACAGTATATAAACTCAACTACTGAATTCCAAACTGATTTGATGGACTTTAGGTGGCACAATATGCTAAGTTAATATGTGAATGACTTATATGTGGTTCATTATTCTATATAAATCCAATCATAGTCTGTGTTGCCCTTTGTATGAATATGAAGTGCTATAATACATGCACATTCTACAATATGGAAAGTACTATACAATGACTGTAAGGACAAAACGTGTAGTGAATGCAATACTGTAGTTTGAAAAGTGAAGCAAATAATAGCCTTGAAAACAAGCAGATTTTTTCAAAGGGACTTCATATATTCCAGCGCCTTAAGTTTTTTTGTGTGTGACCTGCAAAGAAGAACATGCATAAAATAAAAATAGGCTAAAATTTTGTGGGCTTTTTATTTTTATTTTTTGAGAACTTTGTTCATTTTAATTCTATGAAGCCTGTTTAGTTTACATGGTGTTTTTACACTTTTTATCTAAAAATGGTAGAAGTTGCACTGTTGGTTTTCAGCAAGAGAGGGCTCCATGATCCATGAAAAGGGGCTTTTTACTGGAAATGCCAACCCCATTTAAACTATATAAAAATGACATTTGCTTCACACTATAACCATAGTTGAATCCTACATAACTAGCAGATCAGAAGTGTGATTGGACACACAAGGTATTTGTCTTGGTGCAGATGCTCTCAGCGTACATAAAATAAAATATACATTTGTCAAGCAGGTCCTCTATTCTTATATACTGTATATAAAAAACAATTCTCATAGGTTAAATTGGCAAGCCATTTAGTTTGCTACATCACGCCATGCTCAGCTGGATACTTCCTGAAGAATATCAAAACACCAATAATCTGCTGTTTCCCGTTGACCAGCAATTTGCTAGTCAACACTAAAGCACTTTTGGTGTTATCTCCAAATTCTGGATTTTTTTTCTTACACACTCCAAAACACCTTTTGGAAATAAAATCCAACCTGCTACACAGCACTGTACTGCCTGTGCATTTGCAGAATGTATTTAATAGCTCTCAATAGGCTTAAGATGAAGGCATTGTTTTTTAAAACAGAGAAAATAAGCACGTGATTAAATCTTAATAGAGAAAACACAGATATTTTTATCCCTTGACTCTAGGCCTCCAGCCTAATGGAAAACTGCTACTTCATTGGAAAAAAGTTATTCCATCTTCAGGAATGACAGTTTTTCAGAGTACCAGACAATCAAATAATAAATATTTTGCTAGTGCTCTAAAACTTTGCAGAATAGCTTGCTGCAGTGAAGATATTTTCAGTAGTAGTTTATGCTTAGAATACTTCTGTAACCTGGTGCTGCCCAAATGTAATGTTGGATAACTCCCTGCTGTAATCTCCCAGGCAGTATGGCTGTTGTTGGGATAAAGGAATTTTGTGAGTTAGCAAAATTTGAAGGCTACACTGCTGTTAGTCAGCTTTGAAAGGCAAGTCAAAATTAAAATCCCATCCTCTTTGCTAAAAAAAAACAGAAGAGACTTCAGATTGTCACTTTCTCTAGTCTAAGTTTTCACACAAGGTGATAATGAGTGGCAATTAGAATAATTGAGCCAAATATATTACAGTGTTCCCTCGATTTCCGCGGGGGATGCGTTCCGAGACTGCCCGTGAAAGTCGAATTTCCGCAAAGTAGAGATGTGGAAGTAAATACACCATTTTTGGCTATAAACAGTATCACAAGCCTTCCCTTAACACTTTAAACCCCTAAATTACCATTTCCCATTCCCTTAACCATTTTCTCACCATTATTACTGGTACTCACCATTGAATAAGGCACTTAGTGATCCTGATATTTATAAACATAATTATTTATTAACAATAATTATTTTTTTTGTTATTTATTTGCAAAAATTATTAGTTTGGCAATGACGTATGACATCATCGGATGGGAAAAACCATGGTGTAGGGAAAAAACCGCGAAGTATTTTTTAATTAATATTTTTTGAAAAACCGTGGTATAGGCTATTCGCAAAGTTCGAACCCGCGAAAATCGAGGGAACACTGTATCTCAAATTTAGTGAACAAAGATAATACAGATGAATAATAATGAGGGTGATAATAATTAAGGATTTTAGGTGTTAAAATGTCACAAAAATATTTATTGCTTTCATGCTTGAAATATTAAACTCTTCCCTTGTAGATTTCCTCCTTTACTTTGATGGCTCTTGAATTTTCCAATGCAAAAATTCAGATGCCATTTTGAATAGTGCGTACAAGCACTACAGGTTAACTGCGGGGAGCCCCATTTCTTTTTTCACTTGTTCCACAAGGAAAATGAAAAGGCCATCCAGAGGTTAGAAGGCAACTCCTTTTACAGCTATGCCTGGCAAACAATAATCTCTTGTTTATCAACTGCGGTTGCCACCTTATCAACTCTTTTCAGAGCTATGTGTGTTCAGAATCTTATCAGTCTTGGGCAACATGCCTCATTTTGAACTGGAGATAGAAAACTCCCGTTAAACTACCCGATTACTTTATTTGACTGTCTTAGGTTTGCCTTATAAGAGCTATATCCGGGGATGTGGCAGTTTACATACCAGTCTGGTACATGCTTAACTTAGAAATAAACCCTTTGTGTTCAGTGAGATTTAGGATTAGGGTTGATCTGTGTGACCAGTTGCCCCTGCAAGGGCAGGAGTGCTTGGTGTCATCCAGTTCACACACACACACACACACACACACACACACACACACACACACAATCAGGGGTGAGAGGACGCAGTGAGGTAGTAAAAATGGAGCTCCACCCCAGAGCACTCAATTTGCAGTGAAAGATGTTGAAAGAAAATGCAGGGCGTCCTCTTTGGGCAGTCTCTGCGTTCTTTCCGAAAGTGTTTAAAAACCCTAACGTCAGCAATTCTACAAACAAAAGTGTCTAGGAAAAGTGTAAGGAGATAAGATCTGGAATTAATTCTATGTGATCTGGGTTTCTGCCTCCCCCTCCTTTCCGAATGGCTATAATATTCTCCAGAACAGAGATCTTCCTAACTGGCTGGAGAATTCTGGGAGTTGAAATTCATAAGTCTTAAAGTTGCCAAGTTTGGGGACCCCAGCTCTAGAAAATAAAATGAATAATGCTTGAAATCTAACGTTTTTCCAGAAACCTTGATTTTGTTTGGTAGTCTGCAGGAAGGAGGGTTAAGACTGTTATGTGGAATGGAGCATTTTGGGATATTCACTTAGGCTGTGAAAGTAGCAAGGAACACTTTAGTTTGTTGCCTTTGAGTAAGTGATTATTTTGTGAGTGGCCATTTTAATCATGAAAGTGCCTTTATGAAAATGCTCAAAATGTGCTTTCAAAATTCTAAATGAGATGACTCTGTCATTTCACTGTTCTATAGCTGCTCACTTCAATATCCATTGATATGGGTATTGTTTTGAGGTTCTTTGAAAATCCTTGGTCAAGTCACATGATCATCAGGCTACTCCCACCTGGTCACATGACCATCAAGTCACACCCACAAAATAAGCCAGGCCACAGTGTGGTAGTAAAAATTTCGGTAGCCCTTTCCTGCACGCAATCTACTGGGGAGACAACCTCTGTCAATTTTTGTTTTTGCTATATATGAAAAGTATTATCTGCTTGTTCCAAGACAGGTGGCATTTCTCACGTTGCCTGCTGTACTTCTTTTCATTTTTTGCCCTTCCAATCCACTACTGGCTGTTGAAAAGATAGACACTCCCTCTGGTCACAGGTTGTTGTTGTTGTTTTCCTCAGCCATCTTGTCTTCAGCCATTTTGTCCTGCTAGGTCTTCCCTCTTCTGAAGGGAATTTGATCAGTGAAATGCAGGAACTTCTTTTTTTTAAAGTTCACTAGCATTCCTTTCCTTCCCGCTCTCCTTTGCGAGGTTTATTGACGAAATGGTGGGTTTTAACAAGGTGAAATGGGCAAGAGTTCTTCCAGACTACTACAGCTTATTCCAGCTCACCACTGAAAATACTCAAATGCATTATTAATAAGCTACTGTATAATCCATATTAGACAATGACACTGCATTTTTAGGCATGCAGACAATTGTCTAGTCTGAAGCAGATTCTCACAAAGAACGACCAACAACAGAATAGTGATGCTAACACGGAAATTGGAATTTGCCACAGATCCAGAAGACTTCTTTGTTCCCACATCACTATCAGCAGCCCGGTGCAAGCGCCAACAACACATACATAAGTTGAGAAGTGCTTTTCTTTTAATATCTATTACCATCACTAATGTTGTGTCCAGAGGACAGTTAGGCCTTGTACCCGCCCCACATTCCTTGGGCGGGAAAATACTGCAAGGCGATTGGTTGGCTCAGCCTGGCAGCCCGGCATATATATAGCTGCCAGGCACGGCCATGTTTGTCTCGTTTCCAGTTCTGTAACCGTTACTTCTGTTAATAAAGAACTGTTGTTTATTACAAGATTGCAGTCCTTCATTCCTGCAAGGATTCAACAATTGATCCTCCAGATTATACATAAAGCAAATGGGACACACTTTTTTGCAAAAAGAATGAATGGACACAAATTTGACATCAGGAGTAATACTGCAGCTTTCGAACCTCTGTGAAAGCCTTACAATGACCATCATGGGCGGGGGCGGGGGGGGGGGGGGAGGGAGACAAACAGCCCCAGTCAACAAAAGACTGGGACTCAAAGGTTTTAGACAATCTCAGAAGATTTCAACAAACACAAAGGGCTTTTAGCACATTATAAATGTTAGTTGATAAGATACTTGTGTGCTTTGCCTCACAAGTAACTTGCGCCTACACAGCTAACCTCTTGTCCCCTCACTTCCGCCCCCCACACCATGCCTTATCCCACTTTAAACCTTACATCCGTCTGGTGCTCAGTGCATGTGATAAAATGAGTTGCAGCTCTTGAAAGTTAGTGCCTTTCAATAAAATTGGTTGGTCAGAAAAGATGCTACTGGATCTTTATTTGAGAGAATATTGCCAGTTTCTGGTAGCTGAAGCCCAAGAACATTGCCAGTTTCTTAAAGCCCAAGAGACAGGAAGAATAGAAAAATTAACCAATAGATTCGCCGGATATAAAAATTTCATATATGAGAGGAAGACAGCAGAAGGAGACTAGATTAAAATCTACGTGTCCTGAAAAGGAAAGCAATTAACACTTGTTTTCCCAGCATAGGTAAAGAGGTTTTCCCAGAAGAGGTAAAGAACTAGAGGAATACCTTAGTAGGAGTATAATACAAGGTCAAAGAGAGGAAAGGGATCAACATCTGGAAATGGACTTTTAAGCTAATTTCTGTTCTAGTCAATTTAGGCAGGAGAATCCAACAACTAATGGCTGCAATGCTGAAAAATCTAGGAGTAAAAGCAAAAGTATATGTATATAATCTCCATTTATCATACTGGTTTTCCCTTTTCTTCTCTCTACATATTTCTGGAAGGCAGAAGCAATGCGCTATACATGGGGCTACCCTTGAAGAGTGTTCGGAGACTTCAGCTGGTGCAAAATACAGCGGTGTGTGCAATAATGGACGTACCACGGTATGTCCATATTATTCTATCTCTATGCGAGCTGCATTGGTTGCCAGTCAGTCTCCGAGCACAATTCAAGGTGTTGGTTATCACCTTTAAAGCCCTAAATGGCTCAAGCCCAGACTATTTAGGAGACCGCCTCCTACCTCATACCTCATTGTGGCCAGTAAGGGCCCACAGAGTCGGCCTTCTCCAGGGCCCATCTGCCAAAAAATGTCAGTTGATGGGACCTCAGGGAAGAGCCTTCTCTGTGGCCGCTCCAACCCTATGGAATCAACTGCCCCCAGAGATTTGCATTATCTCCTCCTTACTGGTTTTCTGGAAAGCTGTTAAAACCTGTCTTTTCCAGCAGGCCTGGAATTAAGACTGATGGTTGCAAGTATGGTTTATAATAAATACAGTGGTACCTCTACTTAAGAACTTAATTCGTCCCGTGAGTAGACAAGCTCTTAAGTAGAAGCAATTTTTCTTATAGGAATCAATGTAAAAGCAAATAATGCATGCAAACCCAAAAGGAAAGAAATAAAAGCTCAGAATTTGGGTGGGAGGAGGAGGAGGAAGAAGAGGGGGAGGACAGTCGCTGCCGAAAGAAGAAGGTGAGGTGAGGGGAATAAAAAAAAATCCAAAACTTTAAGGCTTAAAAAAAAAAGAGGGACTTTGAGGTGGTGAAAGCCTCCTTAAGCACCACCAAAAACCTCCTCTGGCAGCCAAGAAAAGCTCGAGATGGCCGGGATTAAAGGGGGAATGGCAGGAAACTGGCCGGGCCTTCGTGCCGCTCTCAAATTTCTTGGGAATTTTTTCTGGACTTGGGTTCTTAAGTAGAAAATGCTTCTTAAGAAGAGGCAAAAAAATCTTGAACACCCGGTTCTTATCTAGAAAAGTTCTTAAGTAGAGGCATTCTTAGGTAGAGGTACATGTGGTTTTAGTTATGTTTTTAATTGGTTTTTTGCTTATATTGTATTTATTACCTGTTGTTAGCCGCTCAGAGTCCATTTGGAGTGAGCGGCATAGAAATGCAATAGACAGACAGACAGACAGATAGATAGGCAGGCAGGCAGGCAGGCAGGCAGGCAGGCAGGCAGGCAGACTGGCATGGCATGGTGAGAATGACATCATTCTGAGACCACTCTATTGCCTTAGCTTTGCATCCTGAGGCAGGAAAAAGGAGTTAAAATTGATACTTCTTCCATCTTCCCTCTCTCTCACATATACGCATACATATTTGTGTATCTGCATACACAAATACTTGAACTTCACAATTCTCAGAATTCTGGACTGGGGGATTCTGGGAAGTGAAGTCCATACATCCTAAAATGGATAACATTGTTGAGAAATACTATGCAGGCCAAAGTTTAAACAAATTGCAGTTCTGGGTTCACACCAAAGTTAAAGAATTCACGCAGAATCACAACTCTTTAACTGGGTTTGGGTGCTAAAGTAAACATAGTCACAACATGGATAAGCACATATGTAAGTCCCAATGACTGGAGTAGTACATAACATTTGTTAATTAACCAAAATTGTCTGGGTTCTCCCAACATGTTGAACCAAAAGCGGCTTAGTCAAACTCATACAATTAACAACAGGACTGTATCCACTAAAATACAGGATAATCAGAACAAAGTCCGCCTTCTTTAGTTTGAATTAGGAACAGGTTGTGAGTGTTTCTAATCATATTATGCACATTAATGTAGAATACTAATGTCAGATTATACTGCTCCCAACAAACGTTTTGTGATCAACCACTCTTAACAATAGTGGTACTGTCTATTCTTTCAGTGCTACTCAAGATAATATTTTATCTTACGAAGTGAACTTCACAAAAGTTTCTGTTATGCATTTATTAGAGAATTGCATTTGTGAAATGAAAATTACGGGATGTTTGTGTGAGGGCTGTGTGCACATGAATGCGTGTGGACTCTTGTGAAAACTTTCAGTTAATTTATATAGTAGATGTGACACATCTGTGTAACACTGGCATTATCCCTGGTTGGCATAATGAATATCAATAGTTTCCATTAAAAAAAAAAAAACTTCTGAAAGAATTTGACCACAATAACTCCCTCTATGTCTCTCTCTGTCTTTCCTCCTCCCTCCCTCCCTTTCTACTCTTGCTTGTTTTTCGCCGGCCTCTTCCTCTCCCCCCCTTTTTCTCCTCTGGAATGGGCAGCTTCCCAACTAGCCAGCAGAAAATAAAGAAATATTCAAACTCTCTCCATAACACCACCACCCAGGTCTTGGTTACCATGGATCCCCCAATGCCCTTCTCAGATTGGCCTGTTGCTCCTCCCAGCCACCTGTTGGGGGTTGATATAACCCGCCCTTTGCTGTCCCTAAGCTCAAGCTCCCTTGGGATCCTTCTAGACAACAGGTACCTGTGAAGCAGAACAATGCAATAACAAGCAGGTTGTTCGGAGCCACAGAGAAAAGGCAGCACTGGATTTATCCTTATTTTCCCTTTAGGGGTTCTTCACCTTTCAGACTTTGGTCTACCCTTCTCCAACCCAGCTTCTAAAGTGATACCTGACAGGCAGTTATTTCTGGATGATCCTACATGAAAAACAGACTCTTGGAAGCTATAGATTGCCACCTTCAAGGCTGCTTTCCATATGCAGGTAACCCAAGAAGGCCTCTTCTGTATAAGAGTTCTGCTCGCTAATCTACTAGAGAGACTTAATTTTGCCGAAAAGCTCCGTACAGTTTCTTTGTCTTGGACAGCCACCTCAGTGGCTCAATATTCTTTTAGGATTTATTTATTAGGATTTTGCTTTCAGGGTGAACGTTGCATCTGACGTTGTGTACCACCATTTAATCTTCATTGATTTCTACCCAGAACAACTTGTATTTTGGGGTTACTGTTCATAAACCACCATTTTATGTTCTCTTGGAGGGCAGCAGAAGAAGAAAAAAGAGAAAGGTGTGCATTTTATAGCCAAGGTGAAGGATACCCATAATGGCATCTGCAGGGCTAGAGATCATGGCAATGGGCCTCTGTATCCTTGGCTGGTTGGGAACTATCCTTTCATGTGCATTGCCCATGTGGAAGGTTTCAGCATTCATCGGAAACAACATTGTTGTGGCGCAGATAATCTGGGAGGGCCTGTGGATGAATTGTGTTGTACAGAGTACTGGCCAGATGCAGTGTAAGATCTACGATTCCATGCTAGCCCTGCCTCAAGATGTCCAAGCTGCCAGGGCCCTCATGGTTATCTCTGTGGTCCTAGCTGTCCTGGCACTGTTGGTGAGTATTGTTGGAGCCAAGTGTACCAACTGTGTGGAGGAAGAAGGTGCCAAGGCACGTATTGTCATTACTTCAGGTGCCTTCTTTATTGTCTCAGGACTTCTCGCACTTATTCCTGTCTGCTGGTCTGCCAACTCCATCATCCGTGACTTTTACAATCCAATTGTGGTTGAACCTCTGAAAAGGGAACTGGGGGCTGCTCTCTACGTTGGTTGGGCAGCTTCTGCCTTACTACTCCTTGGAGGATCACTCCTATGTTGCTCCTGCCCGCCACGAGACAACCGTTACCCAGGCCGTGTTGCCTATTCTGTTCCAGCTAGATCTACTGCTCTACCAGGCAGTACGATTGACAAGCGGGATTATGTATGAGCAGTTGCGGTGGAGAGGTGGTGATGAAATTTGCCAGCTACTGCAAGACCCAAACTAGGACAGGCATTATTAACCCAAGAACTTCTGGAACAAGAAGATAAGACAACCTTATCAGTTTGGGTTCAGCTATGACATCTGGCAATTCTGGAATGTTGGTGCATGTACATATGTGTGTTTGAGTATACAAGTATAATGAGTGATGTGAGTGCTGAAGAAATGTAAACAAATAAAGGGATATGTGGGAGAACGAACATTTTTTTTTAAAAAAAATGAGATAAATACATCAGCAAACACAATGCAGGAATGCAGGAACAAATGATGCAGCTGAACAAACAAGGCCAGGCTTAGGACAAGTATATGGATAAGTTAACAGTGCATAACATGTATGTGGAAGTGAAAACAAAGAGGTCCATGGAGAAGAATAGAAACACCAGGATAGCATTGACTTTGCCATCCGGAGAATGAGAAACTGTAATTATCTCAGGCCAAAGTAGTGGGTTGTATTTGACCTTGTGGGGCTGGAGTGGGCATGGACTCTCCCTCCTTCTCATTATAATCTCCTTCCCTCCTTCCTTCCCTCCTTCTCTCTCTTCCTTTTCTTCTTTTTCTTTCCCTCTTCATTGTCCTTTATCCTTCCTTTCTCCTTTTTGTTATCTTTCCGTCTTGCTTTCTTCACATCTTTCCTTCTTTTTCTTTGTTTTTCCTCTTTCCCTTTCTCCTGTCCTGTTCATTGGATGCTCAAATACTAAAGGGGAAATATTTCTCATCTTTTTGTTTTGCTTTTAATTTACTAGCTCTCTCTTAGTTAAAACAGAGCCCGGGGAAGGGTGGTTGAACTGCTGCCCTCCCAACTCCATTTTCACTGGTAGAGGAACCATGGACCAGTCCTTCACTATTTCGAGGGAGTACCTGCAGGCCAGATTCGGCCCACAGTTGAGTTTTACACCCCTGCTGTATACTATAGTACAGTAAAGTAGAGTACAGAACAAGAAAATACAGTAAAGTAGAGTACAGAACAAGAAAGAGACAGCGTTGGTTGTGCTTGCTGATGACCTTTGGAGAAGCTGGGATGGGAGTGGTGCTCTTGATCTCTCAGTGGCTTCAATACCAGTGATTGCAGTATCCTTCTGGACCAGCCGCAGGGTTTGGGGAAGGGAGGCATCATTTTACAGTGTTTCTCCTCTTTCCCAGCTCCAGTCAGTGTTTGGGGAGGGGATGTTGCAGCTCTTTGTTTGCAAGGTGTGTCAGAGCTTGATGTGTCTCCTGTCATCTGTCAGTGTCACCAGTATCAGGTGATACCCATCTTGAGCAAGATGATGCTGTCAATGTCCTATCACATTGTCTAGAGCAGTGGTTCTCAACTTAGGGGTTGTGAGCCCTTTGGGAGTTGAACGCCCATTTCACAGGGGTCGCCTAAGATCATGGGAAAAGACAAAATTCCCACGGTGTTAGGAACTAAAGCTTCTATTCTGGCGCCTTGGAACATATTTTTTACAATCCGACCAATCAGGCGTTTTCAGTGGGGGTGTCCCTCTGACCTTCCTTCCAATCAGCTTAAAGCTCTGTTGGGAGAATTGGCACTAGAGTTATGGTTGGGGGTCACCACAACATGAGGAACTGTATTAAGGGGTTGTGGCATTAGAAAGGTTGAGAAACCCTGGTCTAGAGTTTGTTCAAGTCTCGATGGGGAGGAACAAATTGATTGAATCCTGACAAAACAAAATGGACTATATATATATTCCCTCCCACCCTTAATCTGAGCACTTTTCATCTTTAGTTTTATATGAGATAATACTTCCCTATTTTAGACTGTAGGCAACTTGAGGGTGATTCTGGATCCATAGCTCTTATTCAAAGAGCAGGTAGCAAGCTGCTTCTGGAGGGGGAGGGCTTTGCACAGATTCATCTTTGTTGTATCTAGATTGGGAGGGTCTTTAGATGCTCACCTAGCTCATGAACGGATTACTGCAATATGCAATGAACACGAGTCTGCCTTTGAAGACCACTTGGAAATTTCAACTGTTCCAGAATGCAGCAGTGCAGGCACTGATGTTCATGCTATGATTTATTCATTTATCATTGCTGCTGCATGAGCTGCACTGGTTCCAAGTCTGTTTCTAGGTATAATTCAAGGCACTGATTATTACCCATGAAGGCTTTCATTGGCCTGGTTATTGGATGAATTGCCTGTTCTGATACTCCCAAAGGTGATTTTTCAGGAGGAAACTGGACTTTCTTTTTTTTTCTTTTGAAGACATTTCACTTCTCATCCAAGAAACTTCTTCAGCCCTGACAGGATGGTGGGGAAGCTGAAGAAGCTTCTTTGATAGGAAGTGAAATGTCTTCAAAAGAAAAAAAACCAGAAAGTCCAATTACCTCCTGGGACAATCATCACTTGGATGACTGAGAATATTTACAGGCCTGTTCTAAAAATTTCTATATTAGGCAGAGATGTTGCATTCCAAATCCTTTTAATTAAGCAGTGTAGAAATGTAGCAAGTATGTCTTCTCTATTGCAATACCAATCCTCTGGAACAGCATTCCATCCAGAAATCTCTAAGGCTCTCATTCTGATGACATTCCAAAATATTTTCGAAGGTAAGGTGGGTGTAGACCTTCTGACAGTTGTTTCCTTGATATATATATATTTCTGAATGTACATGTTCCCTCCCCTTCTTATATTTCTTTTTTTATGTAAGCTACTTTTTAAAATGTAAGCTGCTCAGTTGCATGTCTCCTACATTTAAATACACAAATAAATAAATACAGATCCTTTGCCTCAATTAGCACATTGTTTTGGGTCTGCTTAGGCATATGTACAAAGAGTACGAGGCTATGAGAACAGATCATGAAGCAGACAAATTAAATAATGAGAGGAACAGAAAATGGCACTGAGAACTGGCTGCTGTATAAATTCTTTTGACTATTTTGATACAAAAGCCATTTTGGGGGGGGGGAATCAAAATCAGAATATCTCTGGGACCGCCTTCTGCCGCAAGAATCCCAGCGACCGATTAGGTCCCACAGAGTTGGCCTTCTCCGGGTCCCGTCGACTAACCAATGTCGTTTGGCGGGTCCCAGGGGAAGAGCCTTCTCTGTGGCGGCCCCGGCCCTCTGGAACCAGCTCCCCCCTGAGATTAGAACAGAGAGGGGCGGCATACAAATCTAATAAACAAACTAACAAACAAATAAATAAATAAAATCTGCAACTAGATATTAAAGAGACACAAAGTTGAAGAAAAACAATGAATTTGTTGACTGAGGTTGACTCAGCCTTCCATTCTTCCGAGGGGGGTAAAATGAGGACTCGGATTGTGGGGGCAATATGCTGGCTCTATTAAAAAAGTGCTATTGCTAATATGTTGTAAGCCTCCCTGAGTCTAAGGAAAAGAGCGGCATTTTTTAAAAAATCGAATAAATAAATAAATTTACAGCCGCCCAGAGTCCTTTGGGAGTCGGGCAGCTTGCAAGAACAATTAATAAATAGATAAAATGAATAAATAAATCTGAAATGAACACAAGAAGAATGAACGCATGCCTTAGGGACTTAATGAATGCAAGAAGACTTGGGAAGAAAAAAAGTAACCAACCCAAACCTGCCTAAATAACAAATCATTGGTGAAAGGTGTAAATATTGAACAAAGGCCAGATTACCTGCAAAGATGATGCTGGAAAAAGAAGACTGGATTTGGAAGCAGACATTAGTTTAGATTTAGTTAAAAAAAAAAAGTTTTTGGGAGCAGACAGGGGTGGGTGGGAAATAACCCTGACCCTACAATTGCATGGGACTGGCGCTATTTGCTCTCCAGTTAATAATTAGTGGAGGATTTAGCTATTCTCAGGGGCCTTGTTAAACAAAGGGGTCTGTTTCTTCCCTGACCATTGATCTTTACCTATTACAACCACCTGCTTCAGATCTGGAGAGAAAGAAATTCAGCAGAAAGAAATAGGACTTTGAACCAATGCATTAAACCCCATTCCTTTTACAGAGATGTTCTGGCTTGCAAATATGTTTGATTTTTTTAAAAACTTGGAAAAAGATTGCTTCTTTCTTGTTTTGCTCAATGTGTTTGGTTTTACAAAGATGTTCTGAAATAAGTTAATTCGCTTAAATCGGAAGATATCACGGAGATCCTTTTCATGAGCTCTGTATAGTGTTAACCGACAACTATATTATTATATTATTCAGATAAATTAAAAAACATTGTAACCTAATTTGTGCCTGACTTTTTTTTTGGAGTAGGGAGCGGAGTTAAGGATTTCTGAAACACGGTATCAATGAAAAAGTGTATCTATCTAAGGGTGGGGGCAAGCTTTGCAAAATACACTTAGTTTTGCTAACTTATATTAACTCATATTTAAGAGTGACACAGGACACTGAATCAAATGAACAATTTGGCCAGTGGTATCATTCAATTTTTTTTACTACCAGTTATGTGGGCGTAGCTTGGTGGGCATGGCAGGGGAAGGATACTGCAAAATCCGCATTCTCTCCCCAGCCCTTGGAGGAAGGATATTACAAAATCTCCATTTCCACCCTACTGCAGGGGAAGAATCAGTGGTGGGTTGAACTTACCTGCTTACCAGTGCATGGTGCGCGCATCCTGCTGGTTTGGGTGCTTGTGCACATGCATGTGTATGCATCCACTCATGCGATTTTGCTTTCGCACATGCGCAGGAAGCAAAAACACATCGAAATCTCATGAAGGGATGCTCACACTGGCACAATTTCAGCAATTTTTTGCTTCATGCCTTCGCAGAAGCAAAAAACCCCCACTGAAATCTCACATGTGCGAGTGTCCCCATGTGAGATTTTGCTTCTGCGCATGTGCAGGAAGCAAAAAAGGCCCAAAATTCCAAAAAAAATGGCAAAGATGGCAACAGAGCGGTTGCGTGCAAGTTGCCCAATCTGATGGCCGCTACTGGAATGGAACTCTAGGTAGGGTATACTGGTAACAAGCTACCACTGGGAAGGATACTGTAAAATTTCCATTCCCTCCCCTTTCCAGGGAAAGGATAGTGCACAATCCCCATATGTACATTGAGAGCATATGCACCAAAGACAAATTCTTTGTGTTGTCCAATCACACTTGGCCAATAAAGAATTCTATTCTATTCTATTCTATCCTATCCCACCCTTCACTGCCCTACCCTTCTCTACTCTATTCCCTCCTATTCCTGGGGGAAGGATACAACAAAATCGCCATTTCCACCCTACTCCAGGGGAAGGATACTATAAAATCGCCATTTCTACTCCCACTCCAAGGGAAGGATACTGTAAAATCTCCATTTACTCCCCATCACACTAACCTTTCTTCCAGCTCCATTCTCCTGTGCAGAGCAATAAAAGAAGATCCAACCAATCAGCTAGGAGTCGGAAGGCAGCGAAAAGTTCAGGTGTGGGGCTAGCTAGAGGTGGCATTTGCTGATTCTCCAAACTACTCAAAATTGCCACTAGTTTGAGAGAACTGGTCAGAACTGACTGAATAACACATCGGAAGACTGCACAATACAGCCACAACAAAACAAAATAAAACAATATTAAAGTTAGACAAGTATGATATGTTAAGAGGCAGTGTATGCCCTTAATACTATATTTGGCCTAAAAATGTCATGAGCATACAACAATATTTCATGGCAAATCTTTTTTGATTCAGTATTTATTTATTTGTTTGTTTGTTTGTTTGTTTGTTTATTTATTTAATTAGTTTTATAGGCCACCCTTCTCCTGGCGGACTCAGTGCGGTTTACGAGTGGATCTGTCAGCTGATATTGTTTGAGGAGGCTGACTCTGTGACCTAACCAGTCGCTGGGATGTATGAGGCAGAAGGTAGTCCTGTAAATAATCTGGTGCAATGCCATAAAGGGCTTTATAGATAATAACCAGCACCTTGAATTGCATCAAGAGACCAATCAGTAGCCAATGCAGCACACAAAGTGCTGGACTAATATGGGAATACCTGGGTACGCCCAACACAGCTCCGTAGTAGTTCTTAATCTTAGCAATAGCAATAGCATTTATACATATATACAGCTTCATAGTGCATTAACAGCCCTCTCTAAGTGGTTTATAGAATCAGCATATTGCCCCCAACAATCCGGGTCCTCATTTTACCCACTTCGGAAGGATGGAAGGCTGAATCAATCTTGAGCCGGTGGTGAGATTTGAACTGCTGAACTACAGTTAGCAGTTAGCTGAAGTAGCTTGCAGTGCTGCACTCTAACCACTCCCCCACCTCGGCTCTCTTTAATATCTATAGTGGATCTACAGTTAAGCTCTCCTACAGTTTCAATCTCAAATGTTTCAAATCAAAAGGGGCGAGTACAAGTGCACTAGAGTGCCTTCCGTCCCCTGTCCTATTGCTCTCCTATATCTCCTATTCCTTTCTTCTATTACTATATCTCTTCTTCTATTCTTTCATTGATATGTTCTATTCCTATAACTTCTATTCTTTCTTAGATATATTTTTACTATGAGTATCTCCTCTCTAACCTTCAACATGTATTTTACTATGTGTATATATATATACATATATATATATATTTGTTTTTGTAGATGTATATACCCACTAAAACTCTCATTGTGTACTGGACAAAATAAATAAAATAAATAAATAAATAAATAAATAAAACAAAAATGGATGTATAGTAAGGTGATTGCAAATGCACAATTGTAATCGGAAGTAAAAATAATTTCAGTGTTTAAAAAGAAACAAAGGTACAGGAATTTATGGCTGGTTTCGAAACTGGTTCTACTCTTAATCCTGAACCTGTTCAAACTGTTCAGTAGAATTGGATGCAGTCTGGACATACTCAGAAACACTCTTCTTTCCAGCCAAATTGAATGTATTTAAAAAAGGATAAAAACGCTCCTTGATCACGAGGGAGAGAGAGAATGAAACAAGCCTCAAATTAAGCACTGTAATGAGGGGGTATCAAATTGCCACGACTATTGATTGTACTCTGTGGTGTAGAAAAATATGCCAGCAATTTATCATGCAAATGCAGAGATAGTATACTTCTCAGTTAGCTCATAGGAGGAAAAATACTAAGTAGGCAGCAGTAGTGGGTTGCTACCAGTACAGTAGGGGACGGTGCACTGGTAGTGTCCGCCAACTGTGTAATTTACATGTGGCCGCTATCGGTACCAGTCCTATAGGTGCCACCATCTTTTTCTTAATTTTTTTGTATTTTTGCTTTATTCACAGGCGCAGAAGCAAAATCTTGCGAGTGGACATGCGCGTGAGATTTCGGTGGGTTTTTTGCTTCTGCGCATAAGCGGACGCAAAAAAACCCTACCTAAATCTCATGCATGCGCGCATCCCCTCGCAATATTTCCGTGCATTTTTGCTTCTTGCACATGGCATCAAAAGAGCTCAAATAGATTCACATCCTGGAAATCCCTACTGGCATTTGCAGGACATCTGCACAATAATTTGAATGTCTATTTCCAGTGGAAAGCCAATGGGTCACTGAACGTCCAGACATAGGAAGACATATAAAGGACCCCACAAAAAAAGGTGCCAGGCTTTGGTAACCAGCTTTGGTCACCACATTACATGTATGATAGTGCACACCCGCGCTCTTCCGGCAGCCAAGGAAAAAAAGGTTCACCATCCCCACCCTATACCATTTCAGACAAATGACTATCTAGTCTCTTTTTAAAAACCTCCAGTAATGAAGCACCCATAACCTCTGAAGGCAAGTTGTTTCATCTGTTAATTGGCCTCACTGTTAGGAAGGGTCTCCTTAATTCCATGTTGTTTCTCTCCTTGATTAGTTTCTAGCCATTGTTTCTTGGTGCTTTGGGAAATAAACTGACTCCCTCACCCCTTCTCTTTGTGGTAACCTCCCAAATACAGGGATACTGCTATCTTGTCCCCCCCAGCTCTTCTTTTCTCTAGATTAGCCAAAACCAATCCTGCAACCGTTCTTCATATGTTTTATTCTCCAGGATTCTAATCATCTTAGTTGCTCTTCTTTGCACTTTCCCCAAAGTCTCAACATCTTTTTTTGTAATGTGGTGACCAAAGCTGGTTACCAAAGCCTGGCAGGTGCAAGAGTCTGAAGAGAAAGGATGACCTTGACCATCTAGAAAGAATTTGTTATGACTATGCAGACAGCCCTCATGCAATTCTCCCTCCCAAACTCCCACAGCAAAGAATACATTGTAAAATAGCATTAAGTATGGCAGGCCAAAGACCCTCAACTAAAATGGCTTCAGCCTGACAGGCAGAATCCCCTCAGGAAAAGACTGTATCCTACAAGAAAAGAAAGAGAATAACATAGGGGGGTTAATACAGTTTTCTTAAACACACGACTGGGAATCCTTTGGTTTGTCTGGATATCTGTTGTGGAATTGCTTCACTAGCCTGTCAGCTTTCACATCCCAACTTTTCACCTAAGTAGTAAAAAATGCATATTAAAAGATTAAAAAGTGTGGCAGGCCAAAGACCCCAACTAAAATGACTTCAGACTGACATAGACTACTGCTGCTTGCTACATTGCTAGCACAGGTTAACAAAGAGCCCACCAAGAGGTTCTAAGGCTCAGCAATTAAGATCAAAGCATTTATCTTACCATTTACTACTCTCATAAAGATAGGCCACAGGTTACAGCTGTAATGAAGCCAGGGGTTTCCATTGTAATTTGTGACAGTCATGAGTGAAGCCACCCACATGGCAAGATGCCATTTTACGACTTTTTTGTGATGATTATTAAACGGATCAATGTATTCCTATGGAGGTTTGTTTTGTTTTTTTGCTGAAAACTAGCTGAAAAGTCCAGAAACTGGCAAAAAATGTTGTAAATCAGGGCCATGTGACAGAGGAAAGGTGAATTGTTTGCCAAGTGCTACAGTGCATTCATGAGACTCTGGGAGAATGCAGTCATAAGAACTCCAGAACTGAGTCATAAGTAGCTTTTGGCAAGGTCCGTTGTAATTTTGAATGCTTGCTAAGCAATCAGTCACTAAGCAAGGACTACCTGTAGATGATTACTGATCTCTTCCCCCTTCCACAGATTCCCAAGAGGCAGATCATGGGATATGGCTTGGTCTGCACATGGCTTTCTCATACATCCATCGGCCAGAGCATAAGGATCAATGATACCTATTCGCTAGCATCACATTACAGTGGAATTCAAGGGATTTTTCTGATCTGTGGCAGAAGGAAGAGAATCCACCTATAGCTTTCCCCATTGAGAGAAAATTCAGTTCCTGTGTTCTTCATAGAAGAATGGTATTCTACAAAGCCTGGGATAAATGGTACCACTGGCTAAATAAAAAATATATCTTTAAAAATTACTCATAAAGAAAATCATCCAGTGAAATCACCCCGTAAACTTAACAACTCATGAATTAATAATAATAATAATAATAATAATTTATTACATTTGTATGCCGCCCCTCTCCGAAGACTTGGGGCGGCTCACAACAATAATAATAATAACAATGTTACAATAGAAACAAATCTAATATTAAAAAGCAGCTTAAAAACCCATCATTTAAAAACCATACAACACAAACATACCATAAATAAAATGTAAGAGCCTGGGGGAGGTGTCTCAGTTCCCCCATGCCTGGCGATACAGGTGGGTCTTAAATAACTTGCGAAAGACAAGGAGGGTGGGGGCAGTTCTAATCTCGGGGGGGAGTTGATTCCAGAGGGCTGGGGCCGCCACAGAGAAGGCTCTTCTCCAGGGGCCCGCCAAATGACATTGTTTAGTCGACGGGACCCGGAGAAGGCCAACTCTGTGGGACCTTTTCAGCTGCTGGGATTCATGCGGTAGAAGGCGGTTCCGGAGGTATTCTGATCCAATGCCATGTAGGGCTTTGAATTGTGACCGGAAACTGATCGGCAGCCAGTGCAAGCCACGGAGTGTTGTAGAAACTTGGGCAAATCTAGGAAGTTCCACAATAGCTCTCGTGGCCTCATTCTGCACGATCTGGAGTTTCTGAACACTTTTCAAAGGTAGCGCCATGTAGAGAGTGTTGCAGCAATCGAATCTCGAGGTGATGAAGGCATGAGCAACTGTGAGCACTGACTCCCTGTCCTAGTAGGGCCGCAACTGGTGCACCAGGCGAACCTGGGCAAACGCCCTCCTCGCCACAGCTGAAAGATGGTGTTCCAATGTCAGCTGTGGATCGAGGAGGACGCCCAAGTTGCAAACCCTCTCTGAGGGGGCCAATAATCCCCTCCACAGGGTAATGGACGGACAGATGGGATTGTCCTTGGGAGGCATAACCCACAGCCACTCCGTCTTGAGACATATTATACTACTACATTTGATACGATTCAATGAAGACATCGATCGACACAAATTTTAGACCTCAAATAAACTAAGTGAATAAACCCTTAAATTACTGATACTTATTAGGATTAACTACCACTCCAATATGAATGACTAAAAGTATAGGGAAACCTACACCAACTACATATTTGAAACACAGGTCGTATTGTATCAAAGCCCCAGTGTCAATGCTGGCTTTTCCCCTTCCCCCTCTCTCACTTTTTCTTCCCTCCCGTTCTTATACCTCTTTCTACTTTACTTTTTTTCCGCTCACTCTATCTTTCTATTTTCTTTCCCCCTATATGCTTTCAAATATGTTAATTACATTTGTGATAATATCCAGCATATGTATTGTTTGTTTGTTCTCTTTTGTTAATGTATATATTCAATAAATATTATTTTTTTAAAAAGAAGAATGGTTTAAAAATAGAATCTGCAATTAAATGAGCATGAAAGAACATAGTGTTTCCTTTATAGGGAGTGGACAGGTTTTCGATCACCCTTCGCCATGGTTTGTTTAATCGTGGTGGATGACTAATAAGGAGCTAATTCATATGCCTTAAAACCAAACCAAACAAGTTGGATTTAGAGTACACAACATGGGAACCTAAATATAATATGAGTTAAATCTTGTCAACATCAAATGCTTGTCAACATCAAATTTCCATTGTTAGGACTGAGAGACGAGACTTATTGTTTAAAATAGTGTTTCTGAGCTTCAGTTGCTTTGAGATGTGTTGGCTTCAATTTCCAGAATTCCTCAGCTTTTCACTTCACTCTTTCCTGTTTTTTGGTAAGAGTATCAAACAAACAGCAAGTCAGGTTATGGTTTTTGAAGTAAATAAGTACAGGTAGTCCTTGACTTATAACCATTCTTTAGCAACCGTTCAAAGTCATAACTGCCATTGAAAAAAATGACTTATTGCTGGTTTTTTTTAAAAATATAATCTTTATTACAAATAAATGGGGGAAGGGAATTCAAAAAACAAAAGGTCTATTTAGACATTGGTATAAATTCGTGCAGTTTTAAAGTATGCAATTCTAAAATAGTATACATATTTACATAGGGGAGGAAAAGGGAGATGAAAAGTTAGAGCAGGGAAAAAGGAAAAAGAGGGGTAGAAGGAAAAAGAGAAGAGAGAAGAGCAAAAAGCAAGAAATGAAGAAGGAAGAGAAATAAAACAGCTAGGTAAGAGAAGAAAGGGCGAGAGCATATAGAGAAAAGATAGAGAATAGGACCAGCAAACGGCTGGCGTATCGTATCCTTACGACGTAAAGTTCATATTTATCGTTGGAGTGTCGTTTCCTTTTTTAAAAAAGAGTAATTGTAAATTTCTTTTAGTTAGATTAGGACTGTAGTTTTAAATTTTTCCCCATGTTATATATGTATGTATGTGTGTGTGTGTGTGTGTGTGTGTGTGTGTATGTATATGCGGTAAAGTATCTTGCAGGAATTTGTGTATGCAATTAGGTTATTTTGTTGGATTACTATCGTTTTGTATTAAAGGAAGGATTTTCCTTTTTTTCAGCCAATCATACCATTTGCCCCAGACTTGGTAAAATACTGTATCTTGTCTATTTTGTAATTCCATAGTTAATTTTGCCATTTCTGCGTATTGCTGTTTTTCAACATACAACCATTACAGTATTCTCATGCTCATGAAGGTCATCTGATCAGAATCCAGGCTCTGGGCAACTGGAATGCATTCATGACAATTGCACTGTCTTGGGGTCATGTGAAAAGGGGTGGGCTTCAAAAATTTTAGCAACGGGTTCTCTGCCCGGTTGCTGGATGGCATGGCCATGGTAGGGCGTGGCCTAGTTGGTCACCTCCACCATGGCATGTGGGGGAAGGGGGGGTAGATTTTGGCTGCCCTGAGCTCCAGAGACTTTCCTCAAGCCTCCAGGAAGAGAAAAATGGCTTCCTCCAGGCCCTCCAGAAGCTGGAAACGGGCCCCTTTTCGGCCTTCCAGAGCCTCCGGGGAGGCCTATTTTTTGCCCTCCCCAAGCCTCCACACGGGCCCTATACTTACCTGGCATCCCAAACAGGTTGCATGGAAACTCCTGGGAGGAGCGTGGTGGGGTGGTCGGGGCCAGTCAGGAGTGGCTTTTGGAGGTTCACCAACTGTGCAGAATCTTTGCTAGAGGATTGCCTGAACTCAGGTGAACTCGAAGCAACCCTCCCCTGCACATGATCACCATTTGTAACATTCCCAAATGGCTTCTAACAAGCAAAGTCAATGACGGAGGCCAGATTCACTTGTCTTCATGTATTGTATTCTTTGTTGTGCTCTGAGTCCCAGGAGAAGGGCGGCATAGAAATCTCATTAATAAAAAATAAACAAACAAACAAATAAATAAAGTCGTAAAATGGGGCAAAACTGACTTAACAGCTGCCTTGCTTAACAACAAACATTTTAGGTTCAATTATGGCCATAAATCAAGGACATGGGTGGGCTATTGCCCGGATGGAGGGGAACGCAGTGGGGTAGCAAAAATGTAGCTCCACCCCAGAGCACCCAATTTGCACTGAAAGATGTTGAAAGAAAATGCATAAACCACACCCACAGTGTGGTAGTAAAAATTTTGGTAGCCCTTCACTGGTCAATGACTACCTGTAATGTTTGATCCATTTCCTCCTCCTCCTCCAATACTACTACTACTACTACTAATAATAATAATAATAATGATGATGATGATGATGGTGATGATGATGATGTTTATTTGTAGTGCCCTTTTACCAAAGGTCATAACAACAGGCCATAAACAGTTTATGAGGACAGACAATAGCACTTACTATGTTAACAAATATCTCCTCCCTCCCCCACATCCCACAATTCCCCACATCCCGCAATTCCCACAATATAGCAAAGGGTTACATTAAAAAATCCACGTAGGGCATAACATCAGAGGGGCTCTTCACTGAAGGGAAGAGTCCAAATAGGGTCAGCAGAGTCAACACAGGACCCGAGGAGATGGACATACACCGTTTCCCAAGAAGGGAGGGCAGAACAGCTGATGGGATAAATTCCACCGCACTAAGTGGGGGGAAAAAAATCTAATCTACAAAAATTAAAATTTTAATTTAATAAAAATATGCAAGGAAGAACCAGATCCAATCATGGCATTATTCATGTGATGCTTCTACCAAGCATCCTTCTGCTCAAAACATCCTGTTCCCCAGGATGGGGAATTGGATTAAAAGTATTTCTCTCAACGAAACTCAAATGCTAGGAATGCAGGCCATAAGGAGTAAATCTGGCTACCTGGCTTTCTTTTCCTTTAAGCAGATCTCAGAAGTGCAAGACCTATAGTTTCGCTCCCCCCTCCCTGCTCTCCTTCCCCCTCGCGGGCAGAATATTTCAGGTTTCTTGGATGTGGGCCCAGAAGTCGACCCTTGTAAGACGAGATCTCTGCCAGGTTTCTTGGAGAGGTACCAGTACATTCCAGTACCAGGCTGAGCCTTCCACAGTCAGACTCATAGGGACAAACCGCCCCTCCCACTGGCATGAAGTACAGCTTCTTCCATCTATGTTGGTTTGTGAGGCACAAGGTACTGCCAAGGGAGGAACTCTAGCAGCAAACAATTGAAGGGGTGGTGGTGGTGGTGGTGAGAAATGGAATGCAAGTCCCATGTCATCTTAATTGTTTACATCCAAGACACCGATGGCTGGATTACTGCCTCTAATTCCATCTTGTGCTTCTACTATGCTGAGTCCTGCACGTAGTAGCAGGTTGAAAACATCCTATGCTTGCCAAATTCTAAAACTAGCACAGGTAGTCTTTCACACACAACAGTCCATTTAATGAATGTTCAACGTTACAATGCCATTGAAAAAATTGAGTTATTTTTTACACTTATAACTGTTGCAGTATCTCTGCGGCCATGTGATCAAACTTTGGTGGTGGACTCATATTTATAACGGTTGCAGTGTCCCAGGGTCATGTGATTTACCTTTTACGATTTTCTCACACGCAAAGTCAATGGGGAAGCCAGATTCACTTAACAACCATGTAATCAATTTCACAAGTGCAGTGAAATTGATAACAACTATAGCATGAAAGGTCATAAAATGAGGCAAAATTCACTTAACAAATATTTCACTGAACAACAGAAATTCGGGTTGAATTGTGATCCTACGTTGAGGACTATCTGTACTCTCCTATCCCTCCAGTGAAGGGCTGCAAAACTTTTACTACCACACCGTGGGCATGGCTTATTTTGTGAGAGTGGCTTGCTGGTCATATGACCAGGTAGGAGTGGCTTGACGGTCATGTGACCCGGGTGGCTTAAAGATCATGTGACTGGCTTAAAGGTGGGCAAACTGACATCAATCACATTAAGGGTTTGGGTTAGGGTTAGGGTACCTGCCCTCTCCTCACCTTAAAGAGATACAACTTCCCTTACTATTTATTTTATTTATTTATTTATTTATTATTTGAATTTGTATGCCGCCCCTCTCCGAAGACTCGGGGCGGCTCACAGCAAGTAGTACAAATCATAAATAATCCAATCAGTTAAAACATGTAAAGCTTTTAAAAAAACCATATACAGTGGTACCTCGAGATACGAGTTTAATTCGTTCCTGACCTGGGCTCTTAAGTCGAGCAGCTCTTATCTCGAACGACTTTTCCCCATAGGAATTAATGTAAATAATTTTAATTGGTTCCAGCCCTCAAAAAACTCACAAAGTTAGTCTAAATTATGCAGAAAGACAAGTTTTTAATGAAGAAATGTACATGTACATATAAATGAATAATGAAGTTTCTTTCACTTAACTTGTAAACTTTCTTAAACTTTTAAATTTACATATGTTCAACTTCTCTGCCACCCAATCCTGTAGGACAGAGGTCCCCAACCCTTTTTGCACCAGGGACCGGCTTTAAGTGATCAAGAGAGGAATGGGATAAATGAATGGACAGAGGGTGGGAAGGAAGGAAGGAAAGAGGGAAGGGACAGGAACAGAGGAAGGAAGCAAGGAAACTTATGAAAGGGGAGAGTAAGAGAGGAATGAGTGAAGGGAGGGAGGGAGGGAAGAAGGTGGGAAGGAGAAAGAAAAGAAGAAATAGAGGAAGGGAAGGTAAAAGAGAGAAAGAAAAAGAGCTAACTTCCGCGTTCAGCTTCAGGAGACAGCTGCGAAGCCGCGTGCGTGTTTTAAAAGGTTGCAGCCAGCCTGGGGGGCTCGGGGGGGTGCTGGCAAGCCCCCCAGGCTGGCTGCAAGCATCCCCCGAGCCCCCCAGGCCGGCTGCAACCTTTTAAAACACGCGTGCCGCTTCGCAGCTGTCTCCTGAAGCCGAACGCGGAAGTTAGCGTTCGGCTTCAGGAGACAGCTCCTTGGCGCTTGTATCTCGAATTTGGGCTTGTAAGTAGAACAAAAATATCTCTCCCCTCCCAGCTCTTATCTCGAGTTGCTCTTAAGTAGAGCAGCTCTTATGTCGGGGTTCCACTGTACTAACTAACAGACACACACACAAGCATACCATGTATAAATTAAACATGCCCAGGGGGAGATGTTTCAATTCCCCCATGCCTGACGGCAAAGGTGGGTTTTGAGGAGTTTACGGAAGGCAGGAAGAGTAGGGGCAGTTCTGATCTCCAGGGGGAGTTGGTTCCAGAGAGCCGGTGCCACCACAGAGAAGGCTCTTCCCCTGGGGCCCGCCAACTGATATTGTTTAGTTGACGGGACCCGGAGAAGGCCCACTCTGTGGGACCTAATCGGTCGCTGGGATTCGTGCGGCAGGAGGCGGTCTCGGAGATATTCTGGCCCAATGCCATGAAGGGCTTTAAAGGTCATGACCAACACTTTGAATTGTGACCGGAAATTGATCGGCAGCCAATGCAGACTGCGGAGTGATGGTGAAACATGGGCATACCTAGGTAAGCCCATGACCGCTCTCGCAGCTGCGTTCTGCAAGATCTGAAGTTTCCGAACACTTTTCAAAGATAGCCCCATATAGAGAGCAGCTCCAATGGCCTTGTCCACTTCATCAGGTGTCGCCAGATCAAACTCTTCCCAGACAGGTGGACAAGTACGTGCCCCAGTCACCTCGACTGACTCGTTGTCAGCCGACTCTGTTTTACAATTGGAGTCGAGGTCGGCCCGGATCTGAGTGACTTTATCAGCTAAAAACGTGTTAAAGTCCTCGGCACTACTCTGCAAGGGCTCCCCAACTCCCCCCTGGTTAAGAAGGGAGCGGGTCACCCTAAACAGAGCGACCGGGCGGGATTCCGCTGATGCAATCAAGGCGGCATGGTACGCACATCTTGCCGCCTTGAGCGCCACTTTGTAAGTCTCAATAAAAGCTCTTACAAGTGTTCGATCAGATTCAGACCTACTCTTCCTCCATCGCTTCTCTAGACGTCTCTTTTGGCGTTTCAACTCCCGGAGCTCCTCGTTGAACCATGGGGCTCTACGGGGTCTAGCGCCACGGAGAGGTCGCAAAGGCGCAATCCGGTCAAGAGCCTCCGCTGCAGCCTTGTTCCAGGCTTCCGCAAGAGACTCTGCCGAACTGTGGACAAGTGCCTCTGGTATAACCCCAAACGCCATCTGAAAGCCCTCTGGGTCCATCAGGCATCTGGGGCGGAACATCTTAATTGGTTCCGCCTCCCTGCGGGGAAGGATTGGAGCCAGGAAGTCAAGCCATAGTAGAAAATGGTCTGACCATGACAAGGCAGTTCTTCTAAGCCCCTTAGTCTCAGACCATTACTCAATTGCTCGGAAAGGAATACCATGTCAGGTGCGTGCCCTCCCTCGTGAGTCGGACCCCGAACTACTTGAATCAGGTCCATGGCTGTCATGGTGGCCATGAACTCCTGTGCCAGCCCAGAGGTTTCGCCGAGTGACGGCAGGTTGAAGTCCCCCAGGACAATAAGTCCGGGGAACTCCACCGCCAACCTTGCTACCTCCTCTAGTAGCACAGGCAGGGCTTTTGACACGCAGCTGGGAGGCAGGTACGTGAGAAATAAGCCCACCTGAACCCCTAAGTCCAACTTCATCAAGAGTGACTCGCAACCTGCAATTTCCGGAGCAATGAGTCTATGTAGGCAAAGGCTCTCCCTGGCTATAATAGCCACTCCTCCCCCCTTCCCTGGGGTCGAGGTTGATGCCATATCTGAAACCCGGCTGGGCAAATTTCAGAGAGAGGAACACCTCCCTCTGGGCCCAGCCAGATTTCAGTAATACATGCCAGGTCGGCCTCCTCATCCAGGATCAGATCCCGGATGAGGAGAGCTTTATTTACCACCGACCTGGCATTAAGCAGCAGCAACCTGAGCCCAGGGCCATTACTGAACATCCAAAATATACTATTTAATTCTAGGTATATATGCCATATGTGTACATACATATTATACACAGGCACACAAAAATATACATACATTAGGTCCCACAGAGTCAGCCTTCTACAGGTCCCTGAACTAGACAATGTCACTTGGCGGGACTTAGGAGAAGGGCCTTCTGTGTGGGGGCCCCGGCCCTCTGGAATCAGCTCCCTCTGGAGATTCATATTGCCCCCACCCTCCTCGCCTTTCGAAAGAGTCTAGACTCACCCATGCCACCAAGCTTGGGGTTATTAGATTCTGCCCCCCAGTCAATGAATGTATAATGTGTTTGTGTGAATGTTTGAATGGATATGTGTGTATTTTAATAAGGTATTTTTAGTTTTTAAATGTAACTTTTAAAATGTAATTTTAATCTAATGTTAACTATATCTTGATGCATACTACTTTTCATATGTTGTAAGCCGCCCAGAGTCCTCTGAGAGGAGCCGCATATAAATCTAATAAATAATAATAAAATAATAATAATACAAAATGTGTGCACGCACAGCTCTTCTAAAATTATACCCATTCAACCTCATTTACTGCAATAGGAAAAACATATCCAGAGCCCAGAAGGTGGGGAAAAAGAAAAAAAATCATTTTTTTTCTACCAGTTCTGTGTACCTGACCATACCTGTAGGAGCCCATCACTGTCCTCGCTGCTGATTATTCTGGTAGTTGAAGTCCACTTTCTGGAGTGTTGAAGTTGGACGTGATGGGCTAAGACTTTTGTCACATTTACATTTTAAATTTTTAAACAAATTTCTCACGATGGGGCAATGTCAATAATGCCCAATGTTAGCATGAGAGCTGGTTTGGTACAGTGGTTAAGGTACCAGGCTGGAAACTGGGAGATTGTGAGGTCTAGTCCAACCTTAGGTGTGAAACCAGTGGAGTGACTTTGAGCTGGTCGCTCTCTCCTAGCCCAGGGAAGGAGGCAATGGCAAATCTTGCTAAGAAAACTGTAGGGACCTATCCAGATGGCCACTGGGGGTCAGATTGACTTGAAAGCATAACAGTGAAATGTATTTGAAAATTCAAAGTCTGAATTTCCACTCTGCCTACTGGACAACCTGGCAAAATCTCTCTTTCAGCTTCGTCTACTTTATAACATTTCCTTGAGGATAAAATGGGAGGCACTGAACCTTACGGGGTTTTTTGGCAAAAGATAAGGCTAACATCAAACCCAAAAGCCATTATCTTCTCCAATTCCAAAGCATGAGGTTAGACCAAGCCACTTTATTGCTTGAAGCAGACTAGAAAATTCAATCTCTGCTAACTCAAGTGTGTAACGCTTGTGGCACTGTGGAATTTGAGGCAAGAAATCTTTAAAGTGCTTCACTTCCCTGGCAGTAAAAACACAATTGCTAGTTAAACAGTTAACTCTGTGCTGCCCTTTCTTGGCATCTAAAATCAGTTGCTTAAAACTGCTGCTTTGGTGGTAGATGCAGCATGACTTAAAATCCCTTACCACCCACCCTAACTCTTCAGCTCTGTACTACGTTTTCGTTTTCTGAATATTTAGTCTTTCTCCCATCTTTTCGCAGGGATCACTCAATTCTTTGATATCCAGTCCTGCTTCAACCTCAACTTCTTTCATCACCAACTTCTTTCCTTCAAGTTGCTTTTGGTCTACCCATTTCTTTCTCTACTCAACTTTAGCCAATTCCTAGTTCTCCAGCTTGACTTTGCTCCTTGAATTTGGTCAGCAGTTTCCTGAAAATCAAAACTATTTTGTGCATACTAGCTCTACTGCTATTCATGCTTTATGCTTGGTAGTATGATGTTGAGTGAAGATATGCTGGGAAAAACCTAAATTCTTCCAAGAACTAGCCTTGCCCCAAGGCTATGGATTCCTGTGGTTTTGTTACATACTGTACTCTAGTATCTTCATCAGGAATGTACATATTTCCTTGGGGCAATGTGATTGCTTATCTTTTTTTTTTTTTGCTCCTGCTTCCTCCATGTTAGTTTTGAAGCCTTAATTGGTAGAATTATCTCTCTGAGAAAGGCTTGTTGGATGAAATATCTGGCTGGGATGCTTTGTGCAGCTTCATTTGAACCCAAGCCTATACTTTTTGGAACTTCTGAATATGTGTAGAGGGCTTTACTACCTCCATCACCACATGTTGAAAATTGAAAGAATAAAGCCTTCTTCTATAAAAAAAATTATCCTTGGGAGATTGATGCAATGGGATTCCTTTTGCTGAGGATTTAAAGAATAAGGCCTTCTTCTATAGAAAAAAAGGAGATCTCCATAGGGAAATCTAGTATAAATGTTATGGGCAAGATGAAGGAAAGGCTTGTAACTTGGTGATTTGTCTGCGTGTCTGAGAGAAAAGGTTTAGACAGTGGATCTCAACCTGGGGGTTGGGAGACTTTTGGTGGGGTTGAAGGACTGTTTCACAAGGGTCGCCTAAGACCATGGGAAAAGACAAATTTCCCATGGTGTTAGGAATTAAAGCTTCTATTCTGGTGCAATCTGACCAATCAGGCGTTTACAGTGTCCCTCTGACCTTCCTGCCAATCAGCCTAAAGCTCTGTTGGAAGAATTGGTGCTAGACTTATGGTTGGGAGTCACTACAAAATGAGAAAATGTAAACCCTGCTGTTCTGCTCAAAAACACATCCTAAAGTTCTGTTCCCGGGTCTATTTGACCAGACTGAAGGTTGTTCATTTTAGGTACTTATATTTGGTCTTTTTGAAAGCTTTTTTCACTTGGAAACTAATTTGAACATTTCTGCACACAATGAAATGAAAATTGAATGGGAAAAAATTGATGCTTATTGGTTTATTTTGCTCATAAAAGGCGCCCCCCCCCATGCTTATACCCAAATAGACTTATACTCAAGTAGTCTGTGGTCTTATACAGTATTCGAAAATAAACCTATAAGCATCATTTTTTTCAGTTCATTTATATTTTTCTTATGATCAAGAATGTTCAATTTTGTATATCAAACCTTTTGGGGGGAAATCCTTTGGAGATTTGTAGCCTAAACAAATATAAATTGACAGGAAGTGTTTTCAATAGGAAAGTGAACACAAGAACAAGGGGGCCCAATCTGAGGTTAGTTGGGGGAAAGATCACAAGCCACGTGAGAAAATATGATTTGACTGAAAGAGTAGTAGATGCTTGGAACAAACTTCCAGCAGACATAGTTGGTAAATCCACAGTAACTGAATTTAAACATGCCTGGGATAAACATATATCCACCCTAAGATAAAATACAGGAAACAATATAGGGGCAGACTAGATGGACCATTAGGTCTTTTTTTGCTGTCAATCTTCTATGTTTCTATGTTTCTATGAAATGCTCAAAAATGGGGGTGGGTCTTTTTTATCAAAATAAACCAATAAGCATCATTTTTTTCAGTTCATTTATATTTTTCTTATGATCAGGAATGTTCAATTTTGTATATCAAACCTTTTGGGGGAAAATCTCTTGGAGATTTGTAGCCTAAAAAAAATATAAAGTGACACGAAATGCTCAAAAATGGGGGTGGGGGATTCTTGATCAAAATAAACCAATAAGCATCAATATTTTCAGTTCAATTTTCATATCATTGTGTGCAGGAATGTTCAAACTAGTTTACCAGCAAAAAACGTTTTCAAAAAGACCAAATCTAAGTACCTAAAAAAATATTTTTGGTCCGGGTCCTATGCGACCCGAAACAGTAAAAGGATAAGTTTTTTCCCCAAAAAATAATTTGCCCCCACTCCAAAAATATTTTTATGATCATTAGCAATGTTAAATTTAGTAAATCAATGCCTAAGATGTTAAAAGTACTGTATTTTGAATTTGGAGCCTAAAAATTTTTTAAAGTGAAAATGGTTGCAAGCAGCCGGGGGAGGGGTGAAGGAGGCCTTATTTCTGATAAAAAAACCCAATAAGCATCATTTTTTTCAGTTCATTTATATTTTTCTTATGTTCCGAAATGTTCTAACTACCAATCCCACAAACTTTAGTAAAATTGAACGCATTTTGCAGGCTAAACTATCTATAACTTGAGAAAAAGATCACAAAAAAAGGGGGTGGGGATTTTTGATCAAAATAAACCAATAAGCATAAATTTTTCCAGTTCAATTTTCATTTCATTGTGTGCAGAAATGTTCAGGCTACCTTCCAAGTGAAAAAAAAGTTTTAAAATTGACCAAACATAAGCACTTCAAATGAAGAATTCTCGGTCCGGGTCAGGCTGACCTGGGAAAAGAACTTTAGGGACTTTTTTTTTCAGCAAGAAAGAAGACCCCCACCCCTCCAAAAAAAATTCTCATAGAGAGAACCCCTGAAATGATGCAAAGTTGTGAAATTTCAAGTTTCAGATATGCAGGGAAATATTTTTTACAAGGGCTCAAAACTTTGATTTTGGGTCTCACAGACCCTAACATAACAGCAGTGTTTTAAAGGGTAGTCGCATTAGAAAGGTTGAGAACCACTGTATGGGATGGAAAATAAAATATTTGGCCAAGGGATTTCATATTGACTGTGTATGTAAATACAATTGTTATATATACTTTCCCAAATTTGTCCTTCTCTTATTTCCTTGAGTGAAGACCTTTAGTGTTTCAGAAATTGCACTTGAGATTCTTAGCCTGGGGCATATGGGGGCCAGAAATGGAATCATTACCCTAAACTTGAATGTTTTAAGCCTGATAAAGATCTTCTTTTCATGCAACTAGTCCATGACGCATTGGTGCCAAAAGCTTGAACACAATGGTTGGGCTAACATTTTTATTTGTTTGTTTGTTAATTTGTGCCTTCAAGGCAGTGCTGATTCTTGCTAACTGCCTGGATTAGCCCTTTCTGCTTTCATGTCAAGATTTTTCAGAGGTCATTTGCCATTGCTTTTTTCCAAGGGCTGAGATAGAGTGACTGTCTCATGGCCATCCAGTTGGCTTCATGCTTATAGCAGAACGAGAACTCACAATCTCCTATTTCTAACCTGATACCATAACCAATAACTACACCAAGATGGCTCTCTTGGTTTAGCATCCTGTCCTAATATATGACTGTTTAATCATAGTTTATTAATTAATTAAACTACAATTATTTAGGGAATTGATTCTGACCAATTCCCTGGCTAGGATCCATTCTAACAATAGAGCTTAAGACTTTTACACCACTTTACAGCCTCTCTTAGTGGTTTACAGAGTCAACCTAGTGTCCCCCCAAATCCTCATTTTTCTGGACTCAGAAGACTGAGTCAACCTTGAGCCTGGTGAGAGCTGAACTGCCAAATTGCAGCCAGCCAGCAGGCAGTCGAAGTAGTCAGCAGTACTGCACTCTAACTACTGTGTCGCCACAACTCAATTTTAGTAATTTGCAAGCTTCTTCCATTAAAACTAGATAGGGGGATACTTAATTCAATCTCCCATAAAATGATGATCTAAGTTATACAGCCGATACGTTCAACCCATGGCCATCGGTTGCATGCAACCCTGGACAGCTTGTAATGCAGCTCTATCAGATTGCAAGCCTTGAACATTTCTATGTGGTTTTTACAGGTATTGTCATATATTATGCTCTTTGCTTTATACAGCAAAAGGTTAGGCACTCTTGCTATACAGTTTAGTACATATTTATGCTAAACCCATTTCTCTTGCAGAGATGAGACTTGGAATTAAGAGAGAGCTTTGCCTCATATTGAATCTCCATCAGGCTTCTTCAATCTGAATCTCTCTAGATGCCTGATAGATAATATTTAGGTATTCTGGAAGGAGTTCAACAAAAGATTATAGAAACTCAATATAGTGTTCCCTCGATGTTCGTGGGGGATGTGTTCCGAGGCCACCCGCGAAAGTCAAATTTCCGCAAAGTAGAGATGCGGAAGTAAATACACCATTTTTGGCTATGGACAGTCTCACAAGCCTTCCCTTAACACTTTAAACCCCTAAATAACCATTTCCCATTAACAACAATTTACTCACCATTATTACTGGTATTCACCATTGAATAAGGCACTTAGTAATCCTGATATTTATAAACATAATTATTTATTAACAATAATAATTTTTTTTGTTATTTATTTGCAAAAAATATTAATTTGGTGATGATGTCATCAGGCGGGAAAAACCGTGGAATAGAAAAAAAACCACGAAGTATTTTTTAATTAATATTTTTTTTAAAACCATGGTATAGGCTATTCGCGAAGTTTGAACCCGCGAAAATAGAGGGAACACTGTATTACTTTGATGGGTACAGTACAAAAACTGGGTGATGTATGAAAAAAAGGGGGCATAATGGCTCATCAGTTAAGATGCTGGAAAGTTAATTGCCCAGGTTTGAGACCTGTGCTCTGCATGGTGGGATGAGCTCCTCTATATGTAACAGTTCAAAAGCAGGCAAATGTGAGTAAATAGGTATCACTTGGGTGGGAAGTTAACAGCATTCCATGCACTTCAGCATGTAGTCATGCTGGCCACATAACCATGGAAGTGTCTTTAGACAATGCTGGCTTCCCCAGCTAAGAAATGGAGATGCCCACTGCCCACTAGAGTCTGAAATGACTGGACAGAGGAAACATTTACCTTTCCAAAAGATACATCTTTCGGTGAGAGTTCATGATATAACCTACAAATGTCTTCCCCCAAAACAGCGGTCTTCATGATATACCTTTCATCACCTCCAGCCTTTCCCCAATAATTGTGCTGGATGAGTAGAGCTATAGCCATAGGCAAACTGGTAGAAGATACATGATGCCATGACATCACAGTGCCACCCCACAAATTATATAATTTGATATAATTTGTATTGTTTAGGTGATATCATGATGAATGTGATGTCACTTTGTAGACATCCATGGTCATGAATGATTCCAAGGAAATAAAGATGGGTAAATACCATATGCGCTATCTAATGTAAGTGAAAGCATTTTCACAATTATATTACACATCATTTTTTGGGGCATCATGGTGGTTTATTATGAATTTTGCTCTTGTGAGACCGTATTATGCAAACTCAGCCACAGAGCACAGCAGATATGAACCTAGGCAATTGAAGTTTATTGAGTAAATAAAGCATGGATTAACATGTAAACATATTCAAGCTGGCCTCATGTGTTGTTCTAAAAGCTTGCTTACTTATGATATTCCGCAGCCATCTCCCATCAGATCAACCTCCATATTATGGATTTAAAAGTCTCATAATTCTCAGCAATGTCCATATTGCCTAAGAAATTCTGGGCATTCAAGTCACCATTTAACCCCAGAGTTAGTTAGTTAGTTAGTTAGTTAGTTAGTTAGTTAGCGATTGATTGATTTACTTATTTATTTATTGGATTTATATGCCGCCCCTCTCCGAAGACTCGGGGCGGCTAACAGCAATCATAAAACAGCGTACAATAATAATCCAATACTAAGAACGATTAAAAACGCATTAATATAAAAAACCAAACATACATAAAGACATACCATGCATAAAATTGTAAAGGCCTAGGGGGAAAGGGAATCTCAATTCCCCCATGCCTGGCAGCAGAGGTGGGTTTTAAGTAGCTTGCGAAAGGCAAGGAGGGTGGGGGCAATTCTAATCTCTGGGGGGAGTTGGTTCCAGAGGGCCGGGGCCACCACAGAGAAGGCTCTTCCCCTGGGTCCCGCCAAGCGGCATTGTTTAGTTGATGGGACCCGGAGAAGATCCACTCTGTGGGATCTAACTGGTCGCTGGGATTTGTTCAGCAGAAGGCGGTCCCTGAGATAATCTGGTCCAGTGCCATGAAGGGCTTTATAGGTCATAACCAACACTTTGAATTGTGACCGGAAACTGCATCGGCAACCAATGCAGACTGCGGAGTGTTGGTGTAACATGGGCATATTTGGGAAAGCCCATGATTGCTCTCGCAGCTGCATTCTGCACGATGTGAAGTTTCCAAACATTTTTCAAAGGTAGCCCCAGGTAGAGAGCGTTACAGTAGTCGAGCCTCGAGGGGATGAGGGCATGAGTGACTGTGAGTTAGGACAACTAGGCACATTCAAGTACTTAGTCTGAGCTCAGTGTGCATTCATAGACAACCAGTTTTTTTCTTCTCCATAATACAGAAACTCATTCCAATCTAATCAAAGTTCTACTGATTAGAATCAATCTCATTTAGTTCTTTGAGTTAAGTCAAGGTTGGTTGGGTGCTGCATTTAACTCTGCTGGCCTGGCTAGTGAGTAAGCTTCAGCTATCTAAGTTCATACAACACTCCTGTCATGTTTTTCAATTTTGGCGACTTTAAAGAACCGGATTTCAACATGGCTTGGCAGCCATGGCAATCTAAGTTCTCAAGGTTGAGAAATATTTTTCTAAATTGAAATCATGTAAATCCCATTATGACTTATCTGTGAACCCAGCAATAGCAACCACCACAACAAAGTGTATTTGTGGGAGGGTCCCCTTTCAACCATTCATCATTATATGGTTGGGCAAAGAAATGTAGTTGGTATGAATGTAGTACTCCCGCACCAGTCATTCATCCTGTTCCGCCCTTCTGCCATGCAAGCCTTTCTTCTTTGGGAATGCCCTATTGTGAGAAACTATCCACCCTCACCTTCAGATTCAATAAAATGAAAATAGTCACATGATAAATGCTTTGAGCCCATGACTGAAAAAAAATTTTTTTTTTCCAGTAGTAGATTCTCAGGTTAGCATCAGAGTTACACACACATACACACAAAAGGCAAAGGCAAACTGCTATATACAAAAGCATTAATTTTATTCAGGTTATATATATATATATATATATTTAAAAAGAGGAAAAAAAACTGGCTTTTGGTATGAAATGCATGCAAGAGCAATTGCAAAAAATTATAAACAACATGTCTAAAAGGCCACATTCCCTTTCTTCATAAAATACTGTACAACAAATCACAGCTTCAAAAACATAGATATATATAGAGAGTAACCATTTCCACCCCCCATCCCACATCATGCTATTGAACAGAATGTGATTTCTGAGCAATTACAGGCCATTGGGGATTGGGTAATGGAGGAGAGAGGGCAAGAACACCCAAAGGCATTTTTCGAAAACTACTTGAAAACAGGACATTGATTCAATACCTATCTACTTACACTAAATTCTTCTATCACAAATCAAAGGTTCTCTTCAAAAGAATAAATCTACTTAGTGGTAACAGTGAGAGAGAGGAAAAAATACTGCTGGGCCAGAAATGTTGGGAAATTGTGGAGCCGGACGCTCTGTTCTCCATAGAGATGTTCATTATGCAGTTCTGTTGCTCTCAGGGAAGCCACCTGTAATGAGCTTTCATGATGGCAACATCATCATCACAACGGCTTGACTCTCTTACACATAGTTCTTGCTGGGGTAATCGCTGCGGGGTTGAGAGACAGCAGATGTGTACCGAGCACTGTAGTTGTTGCTCTCTTTCTTGGGACAATTGCAGCACAGCAATCCTCCTCCCAGGATCATCAAAGCTGCCGCGGCCCAACCAAGGTAGAGGGATGAGCCCAGCTCTCTCTTCTGAGCCTCCACAATTAATGGGCTGTAGAACTCCCGGATGATAGTATTGGCTGACCAACAGACTGGGATGAGGCAAAGGATTCCTGCTGCCACAAAGATGGCCCCAGCGACAATGATGATACGTGCCTTGGCATCCTCGTCCTCCACACAGTTGGTGCATTTGGCACCCACAATGCAAACCATCAGGCCGAAGAGGGCCAGAAGCACGCTGATGACCATGAGAGCCCGGGCGGCTTGCATATCTTGAGGGAGAGCCAGCATGGAGTCATAGACTTTGCATTGCATCTGGCCAGTGCTCTGCACCACACAGTTCATCCACAGCCCTTCCCAAGTGGTCTGGGCTGTCACAATGTTGATGCCGATGAAAGCCGTCACTTTCCACATAGGCAAGGCGCACGTGATGATGGCCCCAATCCAGCCCACTACAGACAGGGCCATGCCCATGATTTGAAAAGCAGCTGACACCATAATTCAAGGTAGGCAGTCCTGGAGAGAAATAACAATGTACCATAAAAATTATGTGAAATGTTACCATAATGTAACAGTGCACCAAATCACTACATTTAATATTTGCCAAGGATGCAGCTAGAACCATCCATGGATTTCCCACCACTTTGAAACAGGAAACACATAGAGCCTTTAACAGGAATCCAAAATGATCTCATGCAAACAAAGAGGAAAAAACCCCAGGAAAATTCATTCAAATTTATTTTCAGGATGTAACCTACCTTGTTTGCATCTAATGCGAGGGCTGTGCGGGGTTCCTTGGTGCTTTCTGGGCTTGCTTGTTTTCTTGCAGACCTTTCATTACCCTAACTAGGTAATATCATCAGTGCAAGCACTGGGAGCTCTAGTTGCCCAGTCAAATCTGTCATTTTGATGTCACTGACTCTCCCACCCCACAAATTTGCAATCACTGTCTCTTACAGTTTGTTAACTGTTAGCCCCCCTAAAAAGTACTTCAGTTCTGCTGTAGGGACCAAGCCATGCTTCCTTTGGCACCTACGGTTTTCTCTATACAGTATCTGATCCACCCAGTCACATGACACACCCCAGCCATGCCTACCCAGGTTTTGTGGCTCCCGGTGTTTTGTTTTCTGTGGGAAATGGGTCTGTCTGTCTGTCTGTCTGTCTCTGTGTCCTCTCTCTCTCTATTTCTGTCTCTTCTCTCTCTCTGTGTGTGTGCCTCTTCTCTCTTTCTCTCCTCTCTCCCTCCCTCCCTCTCTCTCTCTGTATGTGTATATGTATGTGTCTTCTCTCTCTCTTGACCCTGGAGGAGGGTGGTGGGAATCTGACGTCCGGAGAGATGCTCTAAGAACCCTAAAAAAAAAAAAACCCCAACAAGTGAGTGCATGTTTTGTGAAGCAGTCTCCTTCCCAGCCATTCTGCATCCATGTGCAAGAGGAGGTTTCTGCAAGAATACGTATTTGGGTATAAAATACAGTTCTTCCCCTTTGAATGTCTATATGCCTTTCTCTCTCTCTCTCTCTGTGTGTGTGTGTGTGTGTGTTTGCACAAGAACAGACTGAATAATATAACTTGTCCATGCAGGTGCAAGGCTTTTTGCACTAAGGGTCCAGCCATCACCACCATTAGGACTACAGCTCTTTCATTTCTCTTCCGCAACTGGAGGACAAGGAGCCGCAGCATAGGGATGAAAGAGCCACATGTAGTTCTGGTTATCAATACCCAGTGCAGAGTCTCCTGCTTGGGTGGGGGTTGGACTAGATGACCTGCAAGGTTGTTAGTACATATCTGTACCTAATCTGTAAATCCAGGTTAAAAAAAGAGTCCTTGCTCTAATCCAGTAAAGTTTCCTTGTGGCAAACCTTTGAGAAGTTAGAACAGTATTTCCCAACCATGGCAACTTTAAGATAGGTGGACCATCTCCCAGGATTCCCCAGGCAGTAGCATACTGGGGTGGGGGAGAGTAATATTTGGAGTTGAAGTCCACCTATCTTAAAATTGCTAAGGTTGAAAAACATTGCTCTAGACAAACATAATAAAAATGAAGACAGTTAATCTAAACTTCAGACAAACAAAAAGAGGTCATAAGAGCCAACCATCATTGGAAGTTACAGAGCCCATTGTGCTGATATTACAGACTCCCTATTGCAGAGCCGGTTTTCCCCGGCCAACCTTCCCCCATCTCCCACCCTGTAGTAAGGATTATCTGTGTACTTGCTCCCCACGCAAACTCTTAAGAATTCCTCACTCATCCCATTGCTTGCCCATTATAGGGCTTAAATATTAGGTGAAGGTAAAGGGACTCCTTTTAAAAATAGTATTTATTCTCCAAATTCCAGACTGCTTTTTTCGTCCCACGAAATAGGACAGTGATGGCAAACCTTTTTTTGCTCAGGTGCCAAAAGGGTGTATGTGCACGAGATAGCATGTGTGCATGTGCCTACACTGATAATGCAATGTCTACCCCTCTGTGCATGTATGCTTCCCCTGGCATGCACACAATCCCACCCCCACCCTGCTCATGTGCACAGGCTTCTGTGAAGCCTTCAGACTTCTGGTGGGCCCGCTGGGCTGTTTTTCGCTCTCCCCAGGGTTCAGGAAAGCCTCCTGAAGCTTGGGGAGAATGAAAAATGGCCAAACGGAAATTTGGAAATGAACTTCCAGTTGGGCCATTTTTCACCATCCTCAGACTTCCCTGGAGATGGTGAAAAATGCCTCCAAATCAGCTGGCCAGCACGCATATGTGCGCTGGAGCTGACATAGGGCAATGCTTTGCGTGCCCTCAGATATGGCTTGGCATACCATCTGTGGCACGTATGCCAGAAGTTCATCATCATTGGAATAGAACATCTAAAATAAATAAGGAAGTGGAGAGTTCTTTCCTTGCTCCCTGGAGATTGATTCTTGACCCAGTTGGTTCTGGTTAAAAGCTGGGTAGCTGGTAGGCATTTTGCAAGTCTGGAAAATATAACTGATAAAACTTTTCTGTGGCAACCAAACCATGAAAGGATCCCCCCCCCCCCCCCAGCATTGGTGTAAGTAGTCCCATTCTGACAATATGCCCTTGACAGAAGGAACCATTGCTTGTTCACAGGGAGGACATTTTATATGTAAATGATCTCACAATGCAGTTTTGGGCATCCTTGACTTAAGAAAAGATGTTAAGTTAGAGGAGACAAAGTTAGAATATCCAGAAGCTGCATTCAACCCCCAGGTTCTTAGGTGTACATGTGTTTTATAATTGTTTCTAGATGTTTATTTATGGTAATTGTGTTGTTGGGACATGGAGGCAGTTAAGCCATGTATAGTATGCCACCTGGAGCCACTTGGATTGCAAGTTCTATGTTTCTAAGTTAAATAAATAGCCTTAGTCGCATAAAGCCACAATGGTATTTAAAACTGTGGCTTGGAAAGTCCTCCTTTCAAGTCCTTCCAGCTCAGCATGGGAATTCACTAGTCACTCTATCACTCAGCCCAACTTACCTTACTGGTTTGTTGTTATGGAAAAATTGGAGGAGGCTACGCTATGCATAATGTTGCTTGAGCTCCCAAAGGAAAGGAGGGGTATGAGGAGTGATGTGAGAAAGAAATGTATAACAATTGGCTCAATGGGTGCCATTGCCACCATTAGGCTCCAAACCACCAAATAACTGAATGGCACTCTACGTATTGTGGCCGGGAATTCTTGCTCTCAAAATTCCTGAAAAATTACCAGTCACCTTCTGTGGCCCTACGCAAGCTGACTACAGTACCTGTCAATTCAAAAGTAAATCTATCAATGATGAAGATTAATGGCTGAGTCAAATGGGATTTGAACTTAGTTTTCCCAGTTACAACGGCAACGTTTTAACCATTACCAAATAAAGCTTAGACATTTCACTGTAAAACTATAACCTGCAAAAATTGGGGTTTGACCCATGCCCTATAAAGCCATTGTTCTACCATTCTTTGAGCAGATCCTGTGCTCCAATTCAGCAATTTGCCTCCCCTTTAATTTGCAAATGAATCTGTAATTGCATCCTAGTTACAAATTCTGCTTTTTAAATTCTCCCACCACCCAGCCAAGCCAAAAATTTAAATCAAGCTTATAGCTCTCCTTTAGAGATGCAGAATAAATCAGAATCTGATACTTGAGATGCAATTGCAAACTAAAATGTTTTTAAAAGTCAGATCATGAAAGAAATTAGGGTATATGTGAATACTGTACAAGAGTTTCCATCACAATATCATTCTCATTTCTCTGAATTTGCATTATGTTCTACAACTGATGATTTAAAAAGCTAATTTTGTCATTTTGCCAAGTATCTATTAAATTCTTCAAGACTATGCTCACACTTTCACCATGAATCATGCTGTCTCCCAATCATGTCCAAATTACCAAATAGCTATCAGTATACAGTATTTACAAGAGTTTATGAGGTAACCCATTTCCTGATTTTCAAACATCCTGCTTGATTAATTGTTTTGGAAAAGTAAAATATATTTTGCATGAGTCTTATTCAATATTTTTGGTACTAATTTTGATTAAGCTTAGTAGTTGGTTTTTTTGCTAGTTTTTCAAGTTTATCCACCACCTGATGACCTTTTTTTTGGCCAAGAAGTGATTTCCAGTGATCTCCCTACAGTAAAGCTCAGAAAGAGTGACTGGCCAAAAGTTACGCAATTAGTTTCATTCCTATGGAAGAATTAGAACTCATGTATTCCTGCTCCTGGTCCAGCATTTTTATTAACTGTAATTCTTTAGCTATAAGAATTGCAAAATTCTAGACCTTGGTCAGTTTTAATTCAGAAATGATTTTTTCCTCCACTACAGTCTTAGGATCTCAAACTATGTAGGTCATGGGTTTGCTACAAATGGAGATTTGAGATATGATATTTGAATATTTTGCTATCATCAATGACCAAGTGGGAAAGAGTAATTAACACCTGCTGCAATTGTTAACAAAAGAAAATGGAGAGATCACAAGGTTTATGCACAAATCGTGACTGCTAACTCACCATGGCAGATGTCATATGTGATACCAATGTCATTTAGACTTATATACTGCTTCATGTTGCTTTACAACCCTCTTCATGGTGTTTTACAGCCCTACAATGTTGGCATATGCCTTTAACAATCTGGTCCTCATTTTACCAACATCAGAAAGATGGAAGGCTGGATCAACCTTGAGCCTGGTGAGCATCAAACTGCTGACAACATGCAGAAAGCAGAAGTAGCCTGGAATACTGCATTCTAGCCACTGGACCACCACAACTCATAGGAATAGGAAGCAAAGGCCAAACCAAACTTGGAGTCATTTACTTAAATGGGCAGGGAAGGAAGTCAGGTGGCTGAATCTTTTTTTTTTCCCCTGGAGGAAAATTTGTTTTGGTTTTTTAAAAGATGATGTTGACATTTGACTCAGGAAAATCAGCCCAAGCCTGACTCAGCCTAAAAGTGGTTTGGCTTCAAATACAAGGGTTACCCCAACTCATCACTCAAACAATTGTTCCAAGTCCAGCTCAGGCACTTGATTTATTTTTCCCCCCTTTCTTTATCTCATCTTGAGTTCAACTCTTTCCCCAATTAGTCATGTACTTAGAATATAAATGGCTTTTGTGCAATTAGTTTCTTTCCCCCTTTGATTGCAACAGGTCAAAGATAGTTGTACTATAGGCTGTCTCAGTAGCTGAATCATCCCTAGTGCCCTCAGGGCTGTATGGGAGTCATCTGGAGTTGGTTGGCAACATTAAGCAGAGGAAATAACAGGTATCTGTTAACTGTTGACCTAGTTGTTAGACAGGAGATACATTCCCAGCCAGGGGCTTTCTCCTTTTCCTTTCTTAAGAATATTCAATCCTGCTTCCAAACTGGTCCCTCAGCCCTAAAGCCTCATCCACCCAGTGTCCTCATATACATAATTGGTTTAGTTTGGGCTTAATAATGTACTACTATGTACTACAATTATCGGCTGAATATGTTCTGTGAGAAATGATACATAATAATAATATTCCGGAAAGGTAAAAGAGAGAGAAAGAGGGAATAGAGAAGAATTGGAAGGAAATAGAAGGGGGGAAAGACTAGAGGTAACGATGGAAAAAAGAAGAGAGGTAGCAGAGAGATGAATGAATGGAGGGAAAGAAGAGGAGGAGAGAAGGAATGAGAAAGTAGGAAGAGGAGAGAAGGTAGAGATGGGGAGTGCGAAAGACAGATTGATGAAAAGGAGCTGAAATTGGTACAAAAACAGGATATTGATTTATGATTGATTGATTGATTTAAAATGCATGTACATGTATGTTATTGATATATTTCAAGGTATGTGTATACTGATACATGGACTGAGTGGTGGAGAAAAATGAAATATATTCTCTGAACCCAAACTGGGGTTTATTCAAAAACCAATATTAAACAAAGCAAGGCTTAGCCTATTGTATAAACCCAGTCTCATCAATCCTAGGCAAATTGTGCTATAGCAGGCTGTTGAAACCAAAATCAAAGAGCAAGGGAGGAGAAAAAATTAGTTTTGCCTCACATTTTGTCTCACCATTGTGCCTACCGTCTCTGTCCTACTGTTCTATTGTCCTCTTTTATCATTACTTTTTATTTACATTGTGTTTATACAAACCACTATCCTATATATGTTTGACAAATAAAATAAATACCGTAAATAAATTTTAATTTGTCATGAAGAATATGAATCTTAAGGGAATAATTCTTCTAGCCAAGCATCTTTAAGGTGTGTTGGTCGTAATTCTTAAGATCACCTGGCTGATGATGTTTATTGCTGAACACTTCAATATGACACTAAGTGAAGGAAAACCTGATTAAAACCAAGCCTGTTCTCAAAACCCTTTTGTTCTGCATCTCCATATTGTCTGTTGTTGAGTTTTGTCTTGCTTTTGACATTGGTATCAAGTTGTCACAGCTGTGGGATGTAGAGAAAAAAAGAAGAGATCCTGTGAGCCAAAAGCCCTTCCCTATGCTACTGTGCAAGAATGACTCACCCAAATTTTTTAAAAAACCACAATTTTTATACGCCAGGAAAAATAATATTGGAGGAAGGCCATGAGTTGAATGACCTTTCTAGGATTAAGTCACAGAGGTAGGATTCAACAGGTTCCAATGAGTTCTGTAGAACTGGTAGTGGAAACTTTGAGTAGTTTGGAGAACCGGTAAATACCAACTCTGATTGGCCCCACCCCGTCTATTCTCTGCCTCCTGAATCTCAGCTGATTGGGAAGAAATGGGGATTTTGTAGTATCCATCCCCTGCCATGCCCACCAAGCCACACCCACAGAACCGGTAGTAAAAAAAATTGTAATCCCACCACTAATAAGGGTGGATAACAAATTCTTCCTGGTAATCTATGCAAATGACATTCCTAGAAAAGTGTAGTACAAGTATCCAAAATGAATAGTACTGGGAGTGGACCAATGGAGACTTTTATTTGACTTTAAAGCTGCCATATTTTATCTGGTTTAGTGCATTCTTCATATGCTTAAATAATAAAATTCAAGGGCTAATGTCTAGAAGCTCCACACGCCCATCCAAGCAAGTGAACCCTAGGCCTGAAACACTTTCTAAATATAAAATGTAAGAGAAACTACAACGGATAGTTCTCATATTTCATTTGGCAGTACAATTAATTTCAGATGAAATGAAGAGAACAGGGGGGGGGAGATTTGGGCTAGAAAACAAAAATAACTCCACCTTAAAATGTCTACCTTTTGTTTTTGGTCTTTTACAAAACTGACCACTCCAACCCCCCCCCCCCCCCAAAAAAAAACCCTTTTCCTGCATGATGTGGACAAATGTACATATTTAAACAAGCCTTTGGATAAGATATCCTTGAACCTTGAAATGTTAAAACTAACGGATATCTACAAATATTCTCCTTTATTACCAACAAAGATCTACAATGTCAACTTCATTTGCTGTATCCCCTTATGGCAAGCTATTGGCAGTGTCTAATTAAAGCAAAATCCTTTAGAAGCATAGAAGTCTGACGGCAGAAAAAGACCTCATGGTCCATCTAGTCTGCCCTTATACTATTTCCTGTATTTTATCTTACAATGGATATATGTTTATCCCAGGCATGTTTAAATTTGGTTACTGTGGATTTACCAACCACGTCTGCTGGAAGTTTGTTCCAAGGATCTACTACTCTTTCAGTAAAATAATATTTTCTCATGTTGCCTTTGATCTTTCCCCCAACTAACTTCAGATTGTGTCCCCTTGTTCTTGTGTTCACTTTCCTATTAAAAACACTTCCCTCCTGAACCCTATTTAACCCTTTAACATATTTAAATGTTTCGATCATGTCCCCCCTTTTCCTTCTGTCTTCCAGACTATACAGATTGAGTTCATTAAGTCTTTCCTGATACGTTTTATACTTAAGACCTTCCACCATTCTTGTAGCCCGTCTCTGGACCCGTTCAATTTTGTCAATATCTTTTTGTTTGAGTGATTATGTTTTGTTTGAGTGATTATCCTAATTATTTTCTTTGTTTCGAGGCTTGCAACCCATGGGCAGGACAAAGAGCACCCCAAGATTAGGTTGACCCAAATCAATGGGCGGAAGGAATGACCCTGGGTTTTAATTATTATTTTTTTCCAAAACTGAGATTGGAAATGAGCAGCTGAGGAGCTCTGTGAAGTGAATGATTTCCATTGCTGTCTGTTATTATTTTTGAGCCCTTGACAAAGATTTGCAACTGGGCTACTTTATCAATGAAAATCACTGGTGCATATTAAAACAGTTTGTTTTATTTTTATAAAGAATAGGAAAAGAACATAAATAGATTGTATCGTTGAAGGTTTATGCTCCGTGGGTGAAAAGACCAATAACATTCCTGCTTTGTTTCAGTGATACTGCTATCTATCAGACCAGCATTTCTCAATCTTGGTGGCTTACAGATATATGGACTTCAATTCCAAAAATTCATGGCTGGCTGAGAAATTCTGAAAGTTGAAGTCCACACAACCGCCAATGTTGAGAAACACTGTTCTAGACAGTATCTTGCACCTCATCAGACGTGGTGATGGTGAAGAGTTGCTGCATACTTTGGTCTGATTGCAACATTATCTATGTGTTTATAGACCTCTGTGTACATAAGCAGTCCTTAAAATCTGTAAAATAATCTAAAGCCAGAGAGGAGTTTCATATACATCATCAAGTTTTCTCTCTGGTCAAAATTAACTTGGTGACAGCACATGCAAATGCAGTTTCCTGAGCAATGATACAAAAAGTTATTTGCCCCAGTTTTCTTCCAGGAACTTTTTTGTTTACTCATCAGCCCTATCCAAGTCCTAAACAGAGCTAACACTGCTGCTTGACTTCCAAGAACAGCTGAAGTCCACTACGGGCTGTATCTGCTCTGGCTGTTTACATACTGAAATGATTCCTCCTAGTGATTATATATGTGTATATTAATGTGCAGGTGACCCTCAATTTACAACCATTCAGAGTTATGACAGTGCTGAGAACTTATTTACAACTGGTCCTCACACTTATGACATCTCAGTGTACCTATAATCATGTTATTGCCATTTGTGGCTTACCTGGGAGCTCCTCACACATAAAGTCAATTGGAGAATGCAGATTTGCTTACTACAAAAACAAAAGGTAGCAAAATTGGTTGCAACTCACTTAACAAATGCATCACTTAGCAATGGAAGTTCTGGTTCCAACTGTGGTTATAAGTGGAGGACTCCCCGTATTTGAGATTTCTCTTGTCTCTATATCACTGAGCTTTTTTATTGTTTTATCTGCTGTGTCTTTATGTTTGTTTCATGTTTCTCAATTTTGTAAGCTATCCGGAATGTAACTGTGTGGGTGACTATAAAAAACTCTTATCATCACTCAAAAGCATTTTGTGTACGTATAATTCATCTCCCACAGGTATAGCAATGCAATTATATTATATTCTTCACCCCTCCATGCCCAGGTCACTTATATTGATTCTCAAGAAATAACTTCTACAAAGTTACTTCTTGGCAAACCAAACTCCTTCTTAATTCTAATCCTAGCTGTGGAAAGTAGATGTGTTTGGCAGAAAAGATACACATATTTACAATCTTCTCACTTTCCCTTCTCCCTAGGCTGAAATTCACCAGTCATACTCCAGATATGTTGCAATTTCTTCCAATTGTTGGAAGGGAGGAGAGCCATGTTAGACCATGGCAGCACAAAGTCTGGAATCTGGAAGCACTAACATACTTGGTTAAAAAGCACAAGCTTTCATTAAGCACATAAAGTTTCTTCCACAGATATTTTCCAAAATGGAAAAATGTGAGAAGTATAAAGGCAAGCAGACATTTATAAGACAAGTTAAAGAGCTCAAAATATAGGAATTCCCTGTTTTAAATTATGAGAAGCTTGTAAATTATGAGAAGAAACTGAATGCTGTCTACCCAGAAGATGACAGCTGCTGGCTGTGTTCCCACAACGTGCATAAACCCACAGTTAATTGAACAATGATTTATGCAATTAATCTTATTTCTGGATTCATGAACAGTACCATGAGCTAATCACAGGGGTTTCAATTTTCACAACATACTATTTTACAAACTGGTTGGCTAACTTATGCCTCAATGTGTCGTGTCAACATAACCACTGGTTTTGCCATTGTATCCTATTTATACCTGACCTTGTCTTTGGGAACTCAGTGACGTATACACAGGTATTTTCCTTTCTTAACAATAACTGTGTAGTAAACTGGTAAGCCAGAGTTAACTATGCTGGTTATTTAGTGCTTAGTATTTAAATGGAGACTTGAACCATGGACCAAAACCAGTCTCTTAATTACTGTTTCATATTGTCTCTCAATTTCAGGAGATCAGTTTAATAGTCAATGCAAAATTCTATTAAGGCTACAAGATTGTATCATTTTACATCATGGTCGCAGGATCAGTTCTACGTCATCTCTTTTTGTTTGCAAGTAGAATGGCATCCCATTGTACTTATCCAATCTATGAGCAAGATCAATTGTTTAAAAAAAACTAAAATCAAATTCAGAATTAGAATGGTTAAAGCTCATTCAAGCTCATTGGTTAAAACTCATTCAACAGATTAAACCATCTCATTTAGTCTTTAAAAAGTCCTGGTTACAACAGCCAGTAATATCATCTTTGTAACCATTGCTTGCAACAAAGAGACATAGTCAGCATCCTTCCTTGAAGAAAAAGTCTAGTTCAGTTAGGAGGGGCTGTTATTTCTGATGGGAAGAACTTTACTGCTATACAGAGGCACTGGGCCAAGTCTTCTATTTAGCTTAGGATTCAGAGGCAGGATGGCTATTCAGACAGGTGTGCCATCAAGGCTATAGGTGTATAGGAATTCACCTGTTGGAATACTTCTGTATAACACTTAATAGAAGAGTTTATGCTTTTAAAATCCCAGCTAACACCATTTGTAGGAAACAGAGAAACTGTAAAACAGAAAAAGAGTTTTATTAATCTAGATGATACGTTAATATATTTTACTAGTCCATGTATGATATGATATACTCTACATAAATAACTGCAAAACGACTCGGAATTTTTTTTTGGGACTCTGAAATATTTGAGAAGAATCAATGCATTTGTTCCCTGGAAGTTTATACTTTGTGTTCCATCTCCAACTTAGTCTCAGAAAAAGATTCACTTTCCTAAACCATCTCTACAGTCCACTTCAAACAGGCACATGAAGCGCAATTGCAAGATGCACTTAGCCAGAATTCAGTTTACTCAATTAAATCCTTAAAAAAAATATTAACCGGACATAGTTTTTCACAATGGGTTGTGCAAATACAAGAGAAGTTCCCCGAAAAATGAGCTCCAGCATAAGTCTGAGGCTAAAAAGATTGAATTTCTGGTTTAGGTGATCCATTCAAATTCGATCTTGCATCATTATCCTGGGACACGTATATTTGCCTTTATTTATTTATTTGTTAGATTTCTAAACCGCCCAACTCCTTATGGACTCTGGGCAGCGAGTGCAAATACAGCAGGTAGGGATTGATCCTGGTCTTTGTTTTTCCAGATTTATTCAGGTTAAGTTATTTATTGCTTGTACCCTTGTAGCCGAGGCAACTAAAGAAATACTCAAGATTTCACCCTTAGGTTTGCGCATCCTTTTCTTAGGGCGGGAAGGACATAATTATTTACAGAGAGTTAAGGGAACCTTCGCCAACCGCCACCCCGATCTCACTATGTTCAACTACCCAACTTTCAAGGCAAAAGGGACACGCGGTCACTGAGTGGTTACGCTCCAGAGAACAAAGGTTTCCCCCCTCCGGGTGATTTCGGGCGGGGCTCAGGTGGGGGCGACGACAAGAGGGCGGGGAAGCCCGGCGGGCTTTTTCCTTGCCCTTCAACCGAAACTCGCCCCCTCCCCCCCATCTCGAGGGCGAAAGGGATTTTTTTCTTTCTTTCTGCAAAACTAACGCGCGCCATCAAAACTTCAGGGCGCCACCCAACTCTCGCCCGGATCAAGAGAGGGGGTGGTGGTGGTGAGAAAACCGCGTTGAGCCAGCGTTTTACGCAACTCTCCACCGCACGATCACCAGTACACCTGTTGTTTCTCATTCTTAAAGAAAGAAAGGGGGAGAGGAAAGGAATAAAGGAAAAGAATATTTTCTCCTCCTATTACTTCTACCTTGCATTATTCCCTCTTTATGGCAGGATCTTAAAAGACAAGAAAAAGGAAAGAGAAAAGAAAAGGCGCGGGGGCGGGCGGGTATTCAGGATTGTCCGAAACCCACCGTTTGGGATTAAAATAGTTGTTTATACAATAGGAAGAAGATCGCTTGAGTTTCAATTCCCGAATCTCGGCGGCTGCATGGTTTTTTTCCGGGATACAGTACTTTTTATTATCTTGAATATTGCTAGCCACCCAGAGCCATGAATTAAGAGATTGGAAGCAATATAAATCCAACAGGCATATGAAGCAAATAAATGAATGAATGAATGAAGATGACCGTATTCAATACGGTTGGTTAGAACTTGGGGTTAACTCCCTCTCCCACTAAGTACATTTGGGATAAGGAAAAACCAACCCAGACCTGTTAGGCATCGCGCGCCTGAGCGCTCCCTGACTCAAAACAGCAGGTTGTCCCAAACGCTCCGCTAGTAACACGAGGCTCTTCTAAGCTGGAACTAAAAACAGGTGTCGGGTTCGAGTCTCCCTCGCTTCCTCTAAAGCCTCTTAATATTGGGGGACACGACAAAGGTGTCTTGGCGCCACTTCGACACACACCAAACGCTGCCCCTGACCCACAAGTTTTCAAGACTGATAAAACTCAGTTTTCATATCGCTGGACGATCGCCACCGTTGCAGTATACAATTGCGAGCTATCGTACATATATATTTAAATGCTCCTATTTGTATATCCCAGTGTTGGCGATCTTCTAGGGATATAAAAGCTGAGTTTTATCTGTCTTGAAAACTTGTGGATCAGGGGCAGCGTTTGGTCTGTGTAAAAATATGTGTGTGTGTGTGTGTCTGTGTATACCTGTATATATATATATATATATCCCGTTCACATCATAAAAGCCAAGTATTCCGTTTCCCTCACCCAATAGCTGATTCTTACCTGTTCAGTTAGAAGATAAAAGTTTCAAGTTCGTTTCCACCGCCGGATAGGACGCTGCAAAGGATAAATACACGCACCTTTCTATATGGGGCCGGCTATATACTCCTCTCGTTCCCCTCATCCCTCCCTAAACCACACCCCTCCCATCCTATGATGACATCACCGGCAGGTGAAACTGGCGACCTGGGACAGGAAGCAAGAGAAGAAACAAGACCCCAAAGCGAACGAGAGGAGCGGGGGTAGGTGGGGATATCGGCTGCTTAGGTGCAACATGCTTGGACTAGTATTGCGGTTTCTCACGTTGACTGGTCGAAGGACGAATCCCGGGCTTCAGCGGAGCTTGCCAAAACCTCGCAGGGCGAGATTAAAAAAGGATAAGTGACTAGTCAGTAGGTACGTTTCTAGGAACTAGTTTCGCGCTGAATCAGAACGTCCTCATTTTTCTTTGCAGGAAAACAGCGAGTATCTTTATTGATAAGCCGAAGTTAAGCAAGACATGACCGCACGAGGTTAATATGGCCACTCTGAACCTCGGGAGTTCTTACAAATGGGTTTGGGGTGCTCTTCTTCCTTTGAGATGACTTCTGCTCTTTATCTGTGTCTGCCTGCCTGCCCGCCCACCCGTCAGTCCATCCATCCATCCATCCATCCATCCATCCATCCATCCATCCATGATCCATCCATCTATCCTCCATCCATAAAATCAGAAGTCTGACCACACCTTTTCCAACTAGCAAATGTTAATGAAAGATATAGGTTTTCATGAATTGCAGCTTGCAATACTTTAATTAATACTACGGGTGAAATTCAGAAGGTTCGGATAGGTTGTATAGAACAGGTGGCAGCCATTATGCACAGTTCAGAAAAAGTGCCATAGGAACTTCCTGATTTATTCGGCATTATTTGTTTTGTCACCATAGAGTAATGTGGCTATCCTACTCATTCCATAAATGGCACTCAGGACTTTGTCCTGTTATTTCCCTGATTTATTTGCAAAGCTTTCCATCTTGTCCAGCTACAAAGAGACCTTGGATTGAGTTTTGGTAAACTGCCTTCTATACCTGATGAGAGAAGGACCTCTGCCCTCTCATCCAAGGCTTCAGATTAGGGCTCCTGGGTGGATAGACAAGCAAGTCACTGTTCTAGCCTCAGTTGCTCAAGCCTGTGGTATGAATGTAGTAGTATTGTTCTGTTTTTACAGGATGGTTGTGGGAGAAAAGAAGTCATTTGATCATGCAGATAGAACATTTAGAAAGAAGTACTGTAGGAAAGGAGTGATTCAGTTTGATGTAGTGGTTATCAGGATATAAAATCCTCAGAGTCCTCAGAGAGAGGTGGCATATAAATGTTGTTAATAATAATAATAATAATAATAATAATAATAATAATAATAATAATACCAACAACAACAATAAAAAACTAGGAGATTGAGTTCAGGTTCTGCCTTAAGTACAAAGCCAGTGGGATAACCTTGGGTCAGTCAATCTCTTTCAGATTTAGGAAGGAGCCAGGTTTTTTTAAACAAAAGCCTTGTAACACACACCCTCCCCTCCAAAAAAGAAACCCTGCAGGGCTTTGTCAAGGCAGTTATCTAGACTCAAAAACCAACTTGAAGACTCCACCATCTCCCTCCCAGAAATGTCCCTATATTACTGCTATTTCAGGTGAACTGATGGCATAGAAAAGATTTGGAATTTCTGTCCTCTTCTGTCCTCTTCAAACATGGTAGGATCAACTCTATGGATTTATGATTCAAATTAACTCTCTAAAGCAGGGGTCTCCAACCTTGGCAACTTTAAGACTCGTGGACTTCAATTCCCAGAATTCCCTTTGCTGGTTGAGAAACTTTGGGAGTTGAACTCCACAAGTCTTAAAGTTGCCAAGGTTGCAAACCCCGGCTCTATAGTAACAATGTTTGAGGGTGAAGGTTTGTTCTCCAAGCTTGTTAGTTGGTTTCCAAACATTTCTTTACCAGGCTAGGTAACATTTTCAGTGGTGTTTAGGGGATGTGAGTGTCAATGTTCTTCTGTTTATAAGGACTTCAGGTGTGAATGTGTCAAGTGAGGGTCTTGTGAATGGTCCTCTGATGGATCAGATTATATTTGTCAGCATTGCACTAGCAATGTTTGGGTAAGAGTCATCAGTTCCAGCCTTACTATTAGAGAAAGCAGGACAATTTTTTCTATTGTCATACAAATGACCACAGCTGAGTCCTGTTGTTAAGGGAGACATTTGTTAAGTGAGCTTTGCCCCATTTTATGATTTTTCTATCTACAGTTGTTAAGTGAATTATTGCAGTTGCTAATTCAGTCAGCAACCTGCTTGTTAAATTAATCTGGATTCTTCATTCATTTTGCTTGTGAGAAGGTCGCCAAAGATGATTCCATGACCTTGGGACACAGCAATGGTTGTAAGTATGAATCAGTTGCCGTGCATCTGAATTTTTCAGTGCCATTGTGACTTTGAACGGTCACTAAATGAATTGTCGTAAGTTGAAGTCTATCTGTAATGAGGTCTAGACCAGTGATTTTCAACCTTTTTTGAGCCGCGGCACATTTTTTACATTTTAAAATCCTGGGGCACACTCTCCTCTCTTTTTCCATCCCTGTCTCCTCCCCACCCTTGTGTGTGTATTTGTATACACACTTTTGAACCATTTCCCAAAACAGGTGAGGGCTGGGGGGGGGTTTCTCTCTTATTATTTGGGTGCTTTTTATCATATTGCTCACTTGCTGTGAGCCGCCCCGAGTCTTCGGAGAGGGGCGGCATACAAATCCAAATAATAAAATAAAATAATAAAATATGCTTTAAATCAAGAGTCACTTCTCTCTTTTGTTTCTCTCTCTTTCCTCTCATTCTCTGTCCCAATCATTTTCTCATTTCTCTTTTTCTTCCTCTTTTTGCTCATTTCTCTCTCTCTCTCTCTTTCTTTCTTTCTCTCTCTCTCTTGGTTTCTTTCTCTGACACTTGCTTTCTCTCTTTTCTTTCTCTCTCTTGCTTTCTCTCTCCTTCTCTCTCCCTCTCTCTCTCTTTCTCTCTTTCTTTTTCTTTCTCTCTCTCTCTCTCACACACAATCTCTCTGCAAAAAGTCGCAAGACTGGAACCTGAGCTTCCTTCTTCGCGGCACACCTGACCATGTCTCACGGCACACTAGTGTGCCATGGCACACTGGTTGAAAAACACTGGTCTAGACATCAGGAATAAAAAAAATGGGGAACAAAGCAAAGTAACCTATCCTGTGACCACTAAATTGCTGTTAGCTGCCCCGAGTCTTCGGAGAGGGGCGACATATAAATCCAATAAATAAATAAATAAAAAATAAAATAAATAAATTGCCCCCTAAAATAGCTGGCTGACTTCTCATGGGCAGCCTACTTGTTATGTCAAAGTAAAATTTGAATGTTGGTATCAACCTTAATTCATGAGCTAAATGAGTGGGTGCTTTGTTTTTGCTTCAGGCACCAAAATATCTTATGCAGGCCTTGAGCTTGTGTGTGTGTGTGTGTGTGTGTGTGTGTGTGTGTGTGTGTGTGCCTGTTGAAGTATGAAGGTGTAAGTGAATGGTGAGTGTCAGTAACTCCTCCCTCCCATTGGTATGCCATTATCCGTGGGTTGCACAAAGGAATGCAACCTCTGGAATAAAAAAAGTTTCCTTCCTACTCCTCTTTTATAAAAAATAACCTCTGCCAAACCAGACAAAAATGTATGTGATCCAACTCTATGACAAATCAAGCCTTTCCTGAAAGCTCAGTGATTCCTAGAAGACTAGTACTTAGAGGTTCGCTACCTCCAAACAGTGGAATATTTTTTTTAAGTAACAACCCACCGACCCACCCGCTTTAAAAGGCACTAAAGCGGGTAAAATCTTCATATGAGGCTGCAGATTCTGAAAATAAGAAAGCAGTCCAAAAGATGTGTCCCCAGCATTTTGCTCTTTTGAACTGCAAAGGGACTTCATTCTTCAAGTGTGCTTAGGAACACAAAGAAGAGTTAACTTGGAGACCACTGAAGATCTACATTCCTGAATTTCTGGGACAACAAGGAAGTGAATAAACAGGTTGGGGGCTGGGAGCCCAAATCCTTTTAGGGGAGGAACAAACAAGGGATCTAAGAGCTATATGCAGGTTAAAACACTTGGTGACCCAAATGCTTTTGAGCATATGAGTCTACGGAGAGGGGCGGCATACAAATCTAATAAATAAATACATGAAGCTCCTTTATGTTTACTTAGTAGTGACTTTAGGTATCTTTCCTTTGAGATGAGACTTACCACTTTAGGAGTACCAATTGGGATTGTGCTTCCTTGTTCAGCTGAACCACAATGTGGTTGGCTCGGCTTTACCTGCCTTAGTGTTTATTTATTTATTTATTTATTCATTTGTCCAATACACAATACATATGGAAGAGAATAGACATGAAGTAATATATATAAAGATAATATGTAAAAATAGAGGAGAAGATATATGAAAGGAAGAAAATATATATGATATATGAGATAAAGGAAAGACAATTGGACAGGGGACGAAAGGCACACTAGTGCACTTATGTACGCCCCTTACTGACCTCTTAAGAACCTGGAGAGGTCAATCGTGGATAGTCTAAGGGAGAAATGTTGGGGGTTAGGGGCTGACACTATTGAGTCCGGTAATGAGTTCCACGCTTAGACAACTCGATTGTTAAAGTCATATTTTTTACAGTCAAGTTTGGAGCGGTTAATATTAAGTTTGAATCTGTTGCGTGCTCTTGTGTTGTTGTGGTTGAAGCTGAAGTAGTCATTGACCGGTAGGACGTTGCAGCATATGATCTTGTGGGCAATACTTAAATCGTGTGTTATGGTGACTCAACACTGGATCCTTTATTTATGAATTTGGTGTTCGTGATAAGTTTAGGTTGGATAAAGGCTTGATCAGTATGCAAACCATTGTGTCAGTTTCTTGGGGTTAGATATCTGAAGGACAAGATATATGTGTACTATTTATATGTGTGCACATGCATTATACACAAGAGCATGCATGCACATACAGGAGTTGAATAACCCCCTGGTGGGTGTGAAAGTGTCCCCTTTTGGAGCATGACAATGAATGTTGCAAATGTATATAGATCCGGCCCTTTCATTTCTGGGATAGGAAAAGGGAGGCGGAGGAGGAGCAGAAAAGTAGAAGCAGTTCAGAGAAAGAGCTGTGGGACGTTTGGTGGTTTAACAACAGCATTCTAAAGAAAATCAACAAATGAGAGATTTCCTAACAACCACAGTATGTTTGGCCATTGGTAAAAACCAACTAAAGTGCCTCACAATAACGAAATGACTTGCGATTTTTCCATAGTTCATTATCAATAGTTATGGAAAATGACATGAGGTTATGTTCTTTTGTAACATTTTGTTAATCCTAAATCATTCCTTGCCTTAACTCTACACTTCATTTGTCTCACATATAGGATTTTGCTACCAAATCTTGCTACCAAACAGAAAATAAAACTCGGTCTCAGGAAAAATCTAACCTTAGCTTGTATATTTTTCCGGAGACCAAGTTTTAGTTTCTGTTTGGTGGCAATATCTTAAGAGCATCACATTTTGTTTGTGGAGAAAATATCATGGAATGTGGCCATAATAATCACCACAGCAAAAGTAATATCCCTAAGTTTGCATCACAAACAAAGCCATAAGGGGCGATCCCAGGAAGATTGACCAGGGCTGATGATCATGAAATGCTCACCAAGATCCTTTTTTTCACAATGACTTTCTACCCCAGGGTCTTTCATAAACTGAATGTGAGAGAATAAAGGCGGAACAAATCCACCACCACCCAAAAAAAGTTCACTCAAAGGCTGTTATAAAAATATCCCAATTAAAAAAAGAACACAGACAAAACACAAGAGATTCAGAGGTTTACTTCATGAGCAATTGAGCAATTGAGAACATGAGAAAAGCCATCATACAACTTACATTAAGAACTCATTGCAATGAGGTCCAGAGAGGATAGCTTTGTCCGGCAAGAAGAAGCTATGGTCAATGGCCATGATCTGGGACCTGTCTCCTTCTTTTATACTTTCTTTCTTACAGTCCTCAACAGATATATATTTTCTGCTACTTCATTTCCTTGTTCCTTCACACTGACCATCAACTCAGCATATACTTGTGTGAACATGTGAAACCTTATTTCTTAATGTTTTTTAATTTCCTCAGTTCAAAATAGCTTCTGAAACTATCTACTTAGCAAACACATGCTATAAAATTGCAATAGCTTAGCAAAAGAGCCAGGGTGGCGGAGCAGGCCACTGAAGCTGACTGTAGATCTGTAGGTCAGCGGTTCAAATCTCATCACCGGCTCAAGGTTGACTCAGCCTTCCATCCTTCCAAGGTGGGTAAAATGAGGACCCAGATTGTGGGGGCAATAGGCTGGCTCTGTTAAAAAGTACTATTGCTAACATGTCGTAAGCCGCCCTGAGTCTAAGGAGAAGGGCGGCATAAAAATTGAATGAATGAATGAATGAATAATAAATGTCAAATACTGCTCTATCCTTGTGCAATTATTCCAGCCTGCATTGTTAATATATAGAAATTTCACTCAAGGCCTACGATCATCCTTAGGCATGCCTATCAAAGTCCCCAGGGTGATCTTCTCAAAAGGCAAACAATTTTTTATCCCTAGAGAAGTGGTATTTTTTTTTAACCTTGACAACTTGAAGATGGGCTGACTTCAGCTCCCAGAATTCCCCAACCAGCATGAAGTTGAAAGTCCACCCCATCTTCAAATGGCCAAAGTTGAGAAAAACTGCCCTATAGTTTTGCCTCTTGACCAGGGAATCTGCTATTTAAAAAAAAACCCAGCTACTGTATAGGTAGTTCTCAACTTACAACCAGTTGAGTCTTCGGAGAGGGGCGGCATACAAATCTAATAAACTATAACTATAACTAACTGTTTAGCGATCGTTAGAAATTACAGCAGACCTGAAAAGTTACTTAAGACCCAGTTTTGAAGTTCTAATGACTCTCTCCCTACCTTCTCCAAAGTCAAATGGCTGCATTTTGGGTGCTTAGCAACTGGCCAGCATTTATGGCAATTTGCAGTGCCCTCTGGTCATGTGATTATACTTTATGACATTTTTGCTGGAAACTGGAATTTACTTATAGTTTGTAGTAAAATTGCCCCATAGCAAATAAGGGGTTCATTTAAAGACTGTTGCAAATGATGTAAAATCAGGTTGTATAGAGTGACCTGCTTTAGGGCCTTCATGATTTATGACTACAATTGACAGATTCCATTATGGACATAAGTCAAGGACTATCTGTAACAGGTTCAGCAGCCTGTTCTATGCTATTACCGTATATTTTAACCAGACTTACCTGGTTTATGTACCTTTACCCAGGATTTACATATTTGTCATTCTTCTCTGTGTGTTTTTCAATCCAGATGAACTCTTGATTGCTTGCTTGCAAATGTCTTGCAAATTTTTAGGAGCAGATATCCAGAATGCTGCTCTTAGTTTTTACAATATACAGTCCAAAACATATGGTGCAGATGAGCCTATTACTACTCAGTACATTCTGTGATGAGTGCCATATTATAATGTCATCATTTTACTTTTTAATTGGAATGTTAATTAAAAATATTGGCACCATACACTTAAAGAATACTATAATACTGTAATACTAAGTTCTCATTATCCTTTAAATAAAGTATTTCTATTCTAATTAAGCACTTACCAAGTTACCCAACTGGCAGGAATAACTAATACCCCAGATGACAGGCTCAGGATCCAGATGGACAGACTTGAACACTTGGCCCAATCAAACAAAATGAAATTCAAGGCAGAGAAAAGAAAAAGCCTACACCTAGGTAAGAAAAACCAAGGAGATTGGACTGTCATTTATCCGAAATAGTGTAGGAACTCCCGCTTGAGCAGAGGGTTAGACTAGATGACCTACAAGGTCCTTTCCAACTCTAATAATAATCTAAATTTACAAGCAAAGCAAATATAAAGGGATCTGTGTAACTGGTAATCAGAGTTAAATCAATAAACTAATATAAGTGTTATCTAAATTATACAAGCACACAACATAAATACAGTAGTACCTTGGTACTCAACTGCTTTGAAACTCATTGGATGTAGTACTCAACACATGTTGTCATGAAAAGTTAGTCCCAGTACTCATTTTTTTTGTTTGGTATGCTAAAACTTGACTTGTGACTCAATACACTATTTCTTAAAAGAAAAATCTGTTTTGCATTCATTGTTTTTGATACTCATTGTGTTTCCATGAATTAATTAGTGATGAGTACGAAAGTTCCACTGTACAATGCACTGTTTAGTTTGGGGTGGGGTGTAAAGCAATGTTACGGAAAGAGCAATAGTAGTAATAAAGAATATGCCTAAGAAACTAGTAGCATGATGTAAGTATAAGAAAAGGAAAGATAGTAAATAGCAGCACTGTTATATCTCATCAGGCCTTTCTATTCTTGCAAATCATGTTTGCTTTCTTCATATCTATATGCTTTTCACGCACTACCTTTTATTCTTTAAACTCCCTTCAGAAAGTGTTCTTTCTAGTCTTCCCCTTCACCCTTCGCTTGTAACATTGCTTTGTGATTAAGTGGGATTTTCTGGCATCCAATTGTGCAAGATGCTGGCTCCACCCTTTTTCTATATAACAATAGCAATAATATTTAGACTTATATTACAGCACTCTCTGGGCAGTTTATAATGTAAGCATTATTTGTACATCACCTCCAACAATCTGGGTCTTCATTTTACTGACCACAATTAGTATAGAGCTGGAAGGGACCTTGGAGGTCTTCGAGCCAGCCCCCTGCTCAAGCAGAAGATTTATTTATTTATTTTATTTATTCATTTGTCCAATACACAAATACATAGGAAGAAAATAGACATGTGGTAATATATATAAGGGTAAAAGTGAACTTAGAGGAGAGGATATATGAAAGGAAGAGAATATATATGATAGGTGAAAGAGAGGAAAGACAATTGAATTCTGAAGCATAACACACTAGACATCCTGATTGTGTAGAAAAAGAAAGTATGGATCATCGACATCGCAATCCCAGGGGACAGCAGAATTGAGGAGAAGCAGCTAGAGAAATTAGTGAAATACGAAGATCTAAAAATCGAGCTGCAACGACTCTGGCATAAGCCAGTGAAAGTGGTCCCAGTGGTACTTGGCACGCTGGGCGCAGTGCCAAAGGATCTCAGCGGACATTTGAAAACCATCGGAATTGACAAAATCTCCATCTGTCAATTGCAAAAGGCTGCTTTACTGGGATTGGCAAACATAATTCGCCGCTACATCACACAGTCCAAGGTGCTTGAGAAGTGCCCGACTGGTGATGAAATATGAAATCCAGCATAGTGATCTCGTTTGCTGTGTTGTATTGACATAATAATAATAATAATAATAATAATAATAATAATAATAATAATGATGATAATAATAATAATAGTAATAATAATAATAATAATAATAATAATAATAATAATAATAATAATAATGTATTAGATTTGTATGCCGCCCCTCTCTGGAGATTCGGAGCGGCTCACAACAATCACAACAATATACAAATCCAGAGGGAATCAACCTTTCTCTTTGTGCATATAACAATAGAAATAGCACTTAGACTTATATACCACTTCACAGTGCTTTCCAGCTTTCTCTAAGAGGTTTAGAGAGTCAACATATTGCCCCCAACAATCTGAGTCCTCATTTTACCCACCTTGGAAGGATGGAAGGCTGAGTCAACCTTGAGCCGGTGGTGAGATTTGACCTGCCAAATTGCAGGCACCAAAGTAGTCTGCAGTACTGCAGTCTATCAATTGTGCCATGGCTCCTTATATCGCCATTATATTTCCATATTTATTTTTTCTCTAGATCTGCACTGAATACTGTATAAAAAAAGTCATTTTTTTCATTTCCTGGATGGCTCAGTTGCATTTTCTGTATTCTTTCATCTTGTTTTTACTGATCCATTCATATCATGTAACAGAAGTGTTTATCCTCAGCAATCACCTCATACATTCTTGCCATCAAACTCACCCCTGAATTTTATTATCACCCTTTCCCTAGAACAGTGACCCCCAACTGTTTGTGGCTTGGTAGCTTGGCTGGGGAGGGAGAGTGACAGGCCAGCACACACATGCTGACCAGTGAGTATATACTGGCCCACCTCTTGTGTGGCCTGGGTCCCAATAGACCACGGTCCAATAGTGGGCCATGACTCAGGGAATGAGGACCCTTGCCCTATAGCACAACATGAAACCACCAGCCACCAATTATTTTCCATTCTACAACATGAAACCACCAGCCACCAATTATTTTCCATTCTACAACATGAAACCACCAGCCACCAATTAATTCCTATTCTCATTAATATTGAAAACAATCTACACACCTGTTTTAGTTCTTTCATTCACAATGAGACATACAACTTCACTTTCAAGCCTGCATCTATCGCCTTTTTCTTCACAGAAGCAGATCACCTTCATATACACAATTACATCCTTCCTCCTCCTACTCTTCATTGCCAAAGGCACACAGCATAGCTTACATTGTCCTCTCTTTCACAATGTAATTTGTCTCCTTTTGTACAGGTAGTCCCTGACTTACAAGAGTTTATTTAGTGAGAGAAGTTACGACACTCAAAAAAAGGGACATATGACTATTTTTCACACTTATGCCTATTGCAGCATTCCTATAATCACATGATCAAAATCCAGATGTTTGGCAAATGGCAACTAACTCATATTTATGACGTTTGGTATGTTCCAGGGTCATGTGATCACCTTTTGGCAAACAAAGTCAGTGGGGAAACCATATTGACTTAATGAGAATGCTACTAACTTATTAACTGCAGCAATTCACTAAATAAGCATGGCAAGTAAAATTGTAAAATGTCTCAGTAACAGAAATATTGAACTCAATTGTGGTCATAAGTCAAGGATTACCTGTAACAGAGTCCTATATACCAGTCCACCTGGGAAGAAGAGCAGAGATGAGAAATTTGCTTCTGCTTCAGAGTAAAACAGCCTTTTAAGAAAGACAATTTTTCAATCATCTTTGTCAATACCCTGTATGTAATTATATTGGGTTACAATACATATAAGAGCCTGGGTGGCGCAGCAGGTGGAGTGCTGTACTGCAGGCCACTGAAGCTGAATGTAGATTTGTAGGTCAGCGATTCAAATCTTGTCACTGGCTCAAGGTTGACTCAGCCTTCCATCCTTCCGAGGTGGGTAAAATGAAGACCCGGATTGTGGGGGCAATATGCTGGCTCTACTAAAAAGTGCTATGTTGTAAGCCACCCTGAGTCTAGGGAGAAGGGCGGCATAAAAAATGAATAAATAAAATAAATAAATAAAATAAATAAATATAAGCTATGAATGTATGTTTATATACCTTTAAGAGATGGATCATAGTTGGCCATAAGAGGAAGCCAAAGGAGTTCCTGTTTGGGAGAAGGCGTTTTTACTGATAGTTACTTTATGTCTAGAGCTGGTTTGTATTGGATATTGAGATTGTGATTAGAAATGTAAATAGATTACCTTATTGCTGTATATAATATATATTTTGTATTGCTTTCTGTGTCTGAACAGTCCATTACTATTACCACTCACAACTAACACTGTTTCTTGAATTATTTTGTGGATATATGTTTCTCTAAACAATCTATCAATCTTCTTTAATACATTAAACAAGCTGTGATTTTTCTCAATTGGATCAGATTACTGGAAGCAACATGAATGGGCATGCGTGAACCGGAGCAAGGTGGATAACACAATTACATGGCACATTAATTCTTTTACTAATCTGTTTGGCACAAGATATTTTTAATATGTTTCCTGGGACAAATGGTTGGAGCTGAAATCCAACACAATGGAATGGCAATAAGTTGTAGGAAATTATGCTAAGGAAAATTTTGAAATGCGGATCCACCTCCTCTATTCCTGGGTATTTATGATTGGATTCTCAATATTCAAACTTTGGAGCATAGTCTGCCCTTCTGTCTGTCCTTTTGGCATTTGTGGATGATCAACCTGTCAATTCTTTTTTTCATGAAAAGCTTCTGCGTATCAGGAGGTCTACTATACCCCCTTGATATAGGGGTTATAGTCAAGTCAAGTCAGTCCTTTTCTGATTATCGTGGCCACTCTAAAAAAATTAGAAATAAAGTTTCTCTCTCTCTCTCTCTCTCTCTCTCTCACACACACACAAAATAGGTAGGTAGATATATAGGTAGGTGAAGATACAGAGATAGAAATGATATAGAGCAGGGGTGGGCAATTAATTTTGCCATGCAGCCGCATGAGAAATTGGGATGGTCTTAGAGGGCTGGACTAATATAATTAACTCAATTCTACCCAATACTGTAAAGACTCAGACCTTGGCCTGACCTAAACACCCAGACCCCTAATTGTTTGCTTTACGGCAACATGGTGCACCACAGTCAATGCGCTGGAGTGTTTGCATGGTTTTTGTGCCCGGCTGCTCTCGGTAAGAGGTCGGGGTCTGCTCCATTGCGAGGATGAAAGAGCTCACTGTGTCTGCTGGGACTCCTCCAGTTCCTGCTTTCCTCATCATCAGGAAAGCAGGAACCGGAGGAGTCCCGGCAGATGCGGTGAGCTCTTTCATCCTCACTCTGGAGCGGACCGCGACCTCCACGGACCAGTCACAGATAGCGGGCGGGCCAGTCACAGACAGTGGGCAGGCCAAATGTGGCCCGTGGGCCGCCCCTTGCCCAGGTCTGATATAGAGAGTATGTATATTGTGCACACATGTGAGAAAGAATAATAAAAAAGCTTATATACAAGTATCTTTACTCTGCTTTGTTATTAAGCATAAAATCAAGTATTTCCACCATTTGCTTCTTTATTATTAGAATTGTTCATGTTTGTATTGGATCCTGCAAATCGCATACCTAATTTTGACAGATGAAAGGAGGACATATTTGGCATACTTTAATTTTAATAGAAGAAGCTAGGGATAGCTCAGATCTGAAGTATGGTGGTGTTACTTGCTCCCTGGAGCTTGGTTGATTGTTTGCAGATATTTCATTACCCAATTACCGGTAGGTAACATCAACACAGTGGATATTCAGTTTGCTCCTTGTTCATGTAAAGTAGCTTGCCCACCAGTCCTTCTCTCCATGGCAGTTCCTTGACTGAGGTATTATTTTCTGCTTGATTGTTCCTCCGGTGTTAATCATTGCTTATCCTGATGAAGGCTGCTGGATAGGATGTGTTCTGGTCTGCTTGTTTCTTTTTTAACAGTTTCATCTTCTCTTTTGAATACAACATAAATGTTGTCTATTTCTGTGCATCTATTGATGGCTGATTTAGCTGAATACCAAGAATATTCCTGGAAAGTGCAAGAAAGAAAATTTAGAAAAAAATTATTACAGAAATCTTTCTTATTGTTTTCATAGATGATCAGAGCACCTAAAGCACCTGAGTTTTGCATTGGCAGTTCTGTGTTAGCAAAAACGTCAGAAGAGAAGGATTTAGGGGTACAGTACTGATTTCTGACAGTCTCAAAATGGGTGAGCAGTGTGGTCGGACAGTAGGAAAAGCAAGTAGGATGCTTGGCTGCATAGCTAGAGGTATAACAAGCAGGAAGAGGGAGATTGTGATGCCCTTATATAGAGCGCTGGTGAGACCACATTTGGAATACTGTATTCATTTCTGGAGACCTCACCTACAAAAAGATATTGACAAAATTGAACGGGTCCAAAGACGGGCTACAAGAATGGTGGAAGGTCTTAAGCATAACATGTATCAGAAAAGACTTAATGAACTCAATCTGTATAGTCTGGAGGACAGAAGGAAAAGGGGGGACATGATCGAAACATTTAAATATGATAAAGGGTTAAATAAGTTTCAGCAGGGAAGCGTTTTTAACAGGAAAGTGAACACAAGAACAAGGGGACATAATCTGAAGTTAGTTGGGGGAAAGATCAAAAGCAACATGAGAAAATATTATTTCACTGAAAGAGTAGTAGATCCTTGGAACAAACTTCCAGCAGCCGTGGTTGGTAAATCCACAGTAACTGAATTTAAACATGTCTGGGATAAACATATATCCATTGTAAGATAAAATACAGGAAATAGTATAAGGGCAGACTAGATGGACCATGAGGTCTTTTTCTGCTGTCAGTCTTCTATGTTTCTATGTTTCTAAGCACTGATGGGTGTTTCTTGGAGATAGCGGTTCAAGGACTATCTGTCTGGCATGCCGTAATTTCATTCATTAGATTATATATATTCTAAGATTCTTTTCTATAACTTAAATTTTGCAACCTGAGCAGCTGGAAAGGTGAGTATGATATTTTCCCCTTTCTGTTATCTTTTTGCCTATAGGAAAATATCTTTTCTGTTCTGACAGGGTTCTTTGCTTTACTATAGCTGCTAAGTATTTTTAAAATGGGATCTAAGTTTCTTTTTACTAATACATTTTTGTGTTTCTTGTTCAACATTTATTTTTATTCTTTTCTTTTTATTCAGGCACAGATTTTATATTTATTCAGATTCTAATGAGACCATTTTCCTCCTATTTCTGACAAAAGATAACATCTACACAATAAATGTGCAAACCCATGTAATTGCTCTGGGATTTTAAAAAAAAACTGAAAGGAGAGAAAAATACAACTCGGCTAAATCATTGCCATCTGAGAACAGTGTATGAGTCAGTATTTGGAGCTGAGTCAAACCTAAGGATCGAGGAACCAATTTTGTATGAGGACATGTTTGTTCTCAGAGTCATCGGAAGCTTGAGAAAATATGGAAATGGCTGAATAACATACATAATCAAGTTACATGGATACGTATTTTGTCTTTCCAATAAGGATTGCAGCAGAAACTGAAATAGTCATAGACTGAAGAAAGGAGAAGGAATTCCCTTCATCTCAGGTAACTTTGAACAGACTTTGTAAAGGCAAAAGATTGCTTAAGCCATTGACCACGGCAATTTTACTTCCCAATATAACAGTAGCTATTTTTAGCTCATTCTATGTAAAACTAGACTACTGATCTAAAGAACCTAAAATATAGAACAGAATATATTTTATTGACCAAGTGTGATTGAACACACAAGGAATTTGTCTTGGTGCATATGCTCTCAGTGTACATAAAAGTTTGTCAAGAATCACAAGGTGATAATTTGGGTACAAATAAGCTATCAAATCATATGAGGAATCAGTCAATGTAAATTGTAAGGATACAAGCAACAAAGTTACAATAATAAAGTCATTTGTGGAAGGAGATGGGTGATGGGAATGATGAAAAGATTAGTAGTAATGCAGACTTAGTAAATAGTTTGACAGTGTTGAGGAAATTACAGTGGTACCTCATCTTACAAACTCCTCTTCATACGAACTTTTCAAGATATGAACCCGGTGTTTAAGATTTGTTTACCTCTTCTTAAAAACCATTTTCACCTTACGAACCCGAGCCTGGGTGCGTGGGCTCTCTTACTGGGCGCTCGACTTATGGTTGGAGGTCATCACAACAAGAGGAATTGTATTAAGAGGTCATGGCATTAGAAAGGTTGAGAACTCTAAAGGTCTGGACCCCTTGGTCGGGACCTGCCTCAGCTGGTGGCTCCTGCAGTTGAAGCCAAATTCCCAGGAGTCCAGTGGGCACTAGTAGAATGTAAAGATCTTAAGGAGATCTTCAGTGAGGGAAACTGCAACTATCTCCCCCCTCATCAGCCCATGGACTGCATAATTTTGAACTGAGGGCCACGCTCTTGAAACCAAAGATGTACTCAACCCCCCCAAAAAACAAATTGGAGGAGCTAAGGAGATACATTGATGCCAATCTAGAGCGAGGCTTCATTCAACTGGCAAAACTGAGAGTTGTAGCCCCTATGCTCTTCAAAGAAATGGGGTGTGTGTGGGTCAGATTGTGCACTGACGTTCATGGGATCAACATCATGTGTGTGTAAAACACATATCCTTGCCCTCTCATGAAAGACATGCTGAATCACTTGTCCAAAGGCAAGATCTTTACCAAGCTGGATTTGAGAGAAGCCTATCATCGCATACGAATTAAGGAGGGGGATGAATGGAAGACTGCTTTTAACTGCCCACTGGGAAGCTTCTGATTCAGAGTTATGCACTTTGGACTACAAGGGCCTCCTGCAGTCTTTACGCAATTCATAAATGAAGCACCCCAACTATACCTATACAAAGAGGTACTCATTTATTTAGATAACATTCTCATCTTTAGCGAGACCCTAAAAGAGCATGTGAAATTAATGTGGCAAGTCTTAGAAAAAATTATGACTGTCAATCTGTATGTAAAACTTTCAAAATGTGAATTTCACAAACCTCCCTAGACTACCTTGGATATCACATCTCCAACGAGAGGATAGAGATTGATCCCAGGAAAGTGAAAGCTGCCCCACGTACTCAAAAGCAACTACAAAGCTTCTTGGGCTTTGCAAACTTCTTTCAGCAGTTCATCCCTGCTTTTGTAGAAATGGTGCTGTCACTGACTGAGCTGCTAAAGACAGACCCATCACCCACAAAGCCAAAGCCTAATCAGCCAATTGGGCGGGCAAAGGAATGCCAAAAAGCATTTGAAAGACTGAAGTGACTCTTTGTCCAAGAACTAATCCTGCAATACCCTGATCCAGAATGGCAGTTCATAATTCAGTCTGATGCCAGCAACGTGGTGGCAGTGGCAGTAGTATTGCAGAGATCAAAAGGGCCAACTCCTGCCATGCACTTATGCTTTGAAGAATCTCACAGCCACTGAGAGGAGATGGGCCATTCGGGAGAAAGAAGCCTATGCAGTTTGCTGGGCACTGCTCACTTGGAGATAATTCCTAGAGGGAGGCAAGGTACGGATCAAGGTATGGACATATCATAAGAACTTCGAAGCCTTGAAAACCCCCAAGGAAGCTCTCACCAGAACAGGTACATTGGGTGCAATACTTCAGAAGATTCAAATTCGAACTGAAGCACATCCCAGCTGGAAAAAAATATTGGCTGATGCTTTATCTAGAAAGCCATAATATGACAGCCAGAAGGAACAATGTGTCCATTCCCTCATTTCCCCTTCACAAGTGGAGGCAGCAGTACAAATCCTCACCTGAGGCCAAACCAGATAACCAAGTGCTCCTAGTCAGGACAAATGGACTACAACGCTGAAGGCAGCCCTGCCTGGTCATCCCTGGCTCAATGACCACAAGAAGATCTTAACAATGAGAGAAGGCTTGGACTGGAAGGTATCCAAACTTTATGTATTGCCAGATTAAGATTGGTAGTGCTCCAATGAAGCCATGACTCCCAATGGGGAGGACATTTTGGACAACTAAAAACTCTCCACCTGACTCAGCAGCAGTTTTGGTGGCTGAAGATAAAAACCAAGGTGGAAGACTAAGTACAAAGCTGTGCCACAGCGCAATGAGAAAGAATTGGCCAGGAAAACCACCTGGACTACTACAGCAAGTGGCCAACCCCAGCAAACCCTGGGAGGAGATCACCATGGACTCCCAGACAGCAATTGAAATACGGCGATTTGGACAGTTATCAACTTGTTTTCCAAGCAAGCTCATTTCATCACTTGCTCAGGTCTACCATTGGCCAGGAAATTAGAAAACTATTTCTCAAGCACATCTACCACCTGCATAACATCCCAAAAAGAGCCATCTCTGACCAAGGCATACAATTCACTGCCAAGTTTTGGAGAGAGTTCCTAAGAGCAATTGGATCCACACAGGGACTCAGCTTGGCTTTTCACCCGAGTACGAATGGTGCAATGGAATGAACAAACACGATAGCTGAATACCACATCTGTTTGTAGAGTGTCAGCAAGATAATTGGGCAGAGTTGCTGCCTTTTGCAGAAGTAACATTGAACAATGCTGTCCATAGCAGTACCAGACTAACACCTTTTCAGGTTACTGGTGCCATGGAATTTGTTCCCATACCTAAGCTACCTACAGCTACCTTTGATGTCCCTGATTGAGGGGATGGAGATGTTGAAAAAAGGATGGGAGAACACCAAGAAAGCACTAGCTGAAGCAGCAGAAACCTATAAGAAGCAAGCAGACAAGCAGTGATCGCTCCAGTCCCCCTTCTGAGTGGGCAATAAAGTTTTCCGATCCACCAAATGTATCTGATTATGAATGCCCAGCAAGAAGATGCCCAGCAAGAAGAAGGGCCAAAATTCTTATGCCCATAGTTAAAATCATTAACTTTCAACTGTTTGGAAAAACCTGGGACTTGAGATTTGGGTTTCTCCCAGATGTGCCAACATGGCTGTTAATAAATTACATTGCATGTGCGCGTGCGCGCACACACACATTATTCTCTCTCTCTCTCTCTCTCTCTCTGTTTCTCTCTCTCTCTCACTCAATAGTGGAAAGAGGAAGCTTGAATGTTCACAAGACTGATGCTATATGGAACAGAACTGTTCGAATCTAAATGTTCTGCTTCAGATACCATGAAGACTCCTCCCAGAAGGTAACAAGGAAAACACGTTGTGAGGAGGATGTGTAGCATCCCTGACAATACTATGGACCCTGTTCAAGTATCGCTTATATACTATGCAAAGTAAGCCAAATTATGTTTTGGTGTAATTGGAGGATATGGTGGGAAGATGGCAAGGTACAGTGGCATTGTTGGAAAAAAGAAGAACTAGGACCAAACATTAGCCCTAACATGGAGAACTGGTCATCTCTAGAAGAAATGCTGTAAAACTGTCTTTGTGTGGTCCCTTGGGAAAAGGAATTTAGGCCATATTCACAGCTAATTGAGCTGCACACAGGATTCATGGTATTGAAGGAATGCAGAGAGTGATCTGCAGGTAAAGGACCTGGTTTGAGTTTTCTAAGTTGTAAAGCCTCTCAATGATATTTTACAACTTAGCTATAAATGTGTTGTGCAAACCCAGCCAATCGCAAAAACAAATGTAAAAGAAGAAGCTACCCAAACATCAGTTGGCCTTCAGCAGTTGCTGTAGCTTATCTTAAAATGTCTAACGTCTGACCCTGGACTCTTGTGGTTAAGTTACAGAATTAAGACAAGTTGATTGACTAGTACTAATTGTTTATTCCTGTGGGGGAAGGGATATGGGAGCTACTTGGTTAGAACCAGTTATCTCAAAAGTAGATGAGTCTCGTTCAGGTGGCCATTGGTTCTCCTGCCCCAGTGAGAATTGCAGGCTGTCTGCTCTGGGCAAAAACAGAACATAGAAAAAGAACACAATATCTGAATCTTATTTCTACTTTTGATCAGGTCTGGATATTGATATTTGCTAAAATCTTTCTTAACACCTTTTTAGTTCTTGCAATAGACATGAATACAGGATAGCCGTGTCTTCAAAACCCAGCTTATAGCTCTGGCATCAATATTAACTGAGTGAAGTTTAATTGGATAATAATAATAATAATAATAATAACAACAACAATATTAATTATATTTTTATGCCACCCCTCTCTGTAGACTACTATCCATGTACTGTGGATAGTAAGGATTCCGCTAATGAGACACCAAGGCAAACTCCTGGACCAAAGCATGAATCAGCAATTCCATAGGCTGAATACTTATGCAAGATGTTCCAGGTTTTTTGCATGAAAAGGATAGGTTGTGTTCATAAAAATGTCCTACAGTCGGGCTCTAAAGACATACTCCAATCTTATTCAATGGGGTTCAAGCCCTCCACAGATAGTTCTCCCTACAATTGGGATCATCAATCCCATTGCTAGGCAAATTTACAACCTCACTTCTGCTGCAGTCATTAAGCAATCACCCATGGCTGTTAAGTCAGATAGTTTATGACTGTGCATTTTACTGTAGGATTCTCCATTGACTCTTCTTGCTAGGAAATGAGCAATTGGTGACTATGTGACCATAGGATTTTGCAATGGTGCTAAGCACCTATCGGTTGTGAAGTGTCCCTATCTCAGTCACATGGTTGAAGGATGCTGTAATGGTCACAAACACCTGCCAGTTGTGAAGCACTTGAATCTTGGCCATGGGACCAATGGGGTGCTGTGATGTCCTTGAGTCTAAGAACCAGTCATAAAGTTATTTCTCTGGCTGTCGTAACTTTGATGGTTGTTAAATAGGACAGTTGTTAAGTGATAACTGCCTGCATTGGAAAATGAATTCCAATAGCATGTTAAATATATGCAGTATAAGCAGGAAGGAATCTTCTGTATAGTATTTAGCAGAATCATATATACAGTCCATCCTTGCCTTAGACTGTCCAACAAAGAGATATACAGGTAGTCCTCAGGTTGCAATCATAACTGGGCATGGCAATTATAGCTGTAAGTCATGACAGTTGTAAAGTTGGTTTCTACATGACCAGACTTAATTTTATAACTTTTTTGTGATAGTTGTCAAAAAAACCCATTATTCATTATGGGGATTTTTGGCCACAAACTGTACACATGTACTGGTTTTTGCTTTTAAAAAAACAGACATACATGCTAGTTTCTGGCAAAACCATCATCTATCCTGGTAATATGACCACTGAAAACTGTAAATGTGAGTCGACCGCCAAACACCCAATTTGCAGTCATGTGTCAGAAAGAGACTGGACAAATCAGCGAAATCTCCTCTGGGGGCAGAGTCAAATGGGGGATTGGTCTAGAATCTCTATGTAGGCACAAAAGGGCAAGATCCGACCCTGCCTTTGGATTACATTGAACCTTATATAGTCCTGTGGTGTAGGTATGAGCAGAAACATAGCTAATTGAGTTCTTCACTTGTGGATCTGACCATCATGTAATCAAAAAGAGATTGGACTACCATCTGTCTGGGGAGGCGTAGTGTCTCCTGCTCAAGCAGGCAGTTGGACTAGATGACCTGCAAGGTAACTTCCAATTCTAACAATAAATTAAAAATTAAATTAATCAACTGTGTGTGTATGTGTATGTGTACGTGTAAGAGAGATGTTGGAACTGGGTCATAAATATCCTTCGGGGTTCCATTTTAAGTTTGAACATGTTGCTAAGTGTAAATGTACCTGTATAAGATATATTTTACACATATGTAAAATCTTTATACTTAAGGACATTACATGTCAAAATCTCTCTCTCTCTCTCTCTCTCTCTCTGTGATGTTTTTCTTAAGCAGCTTAAGGAAAAATAAAGAGATAGGTACAACACGGTCTATGTGAATTCAGCTATTGTGACCAGTGTTCCCTCTAATTTTTTGGGGGGTGGGCGGAAAAGTATAGTGTCTGAGCGGCAGTCCCTTTGGGACTGGGCGGCACAGAAATAATAAATAAATAAATAAATAAACAAACAAACAAACAAACAAAAAACCCACCCTGTTTTGCCTCAGAGAATTTCAAAATAAAATACTGTACTGTGTGTCTATAACAGTGAGCTCATAATAGGGCAACTCTATCAATATCAAAATGCCACTTAAATAGTTGAGCTAGTTTCAAACTAGATTTTTATTTTCTTTCTCTCTTCCTTACTCCCATTCTTTTTCTTTCTCTTTTCCTTACTCTCTTTTTTCTATCTGTTTCTCTCTCTTCCTCTCTTCCTCTCTCTCTCCTTCCCTCTCACTCTTTCCCTCTCGGCTTCTGGGCAGGTTTGGAAAACTCTGAGTTGATGATGATTTTTAAGTGAGCGATTGCTCACTGCTCAGCTTAGAGGGAACTATGATTGTGACCAGAGTTTAACATGCCACAGCATGTTAAGTGAAGCAGCCAACTGCCCTTTAGTAAACAGTGGCTAGTACAATATGGAAATTCAGTAGTAGTTTGCCTTCTTTATGCACCCAGTAAGTTCCTTAAATCATTTAGCTGGGATTTACTCTTCTGAAGAGACCGTTGTATGTGTTCACGAATGCTTGATCTACACTAATTTTTCCACTGAAGCATGTTATCGCAGAGTGGAATCTGCATCCAAGCACTGCTTGTTCCTTGGCTGGAATTCTTCGGAGAACCTCAGTGCAGCTTTGTGTTTGGTCAGCAATGCTGACAAGCGAGCCTCCTCCTCACCCCGTGGCTTCCTCCACTGCGTTTCTGAGTTGTGGTGAGAGAGTAAATGGCCCCTCTTCTGAGGAGGAGTGCCTCAGTGAGAACCCCAGTCTATCTCTTCTGAGAAGGAGGGCTTGCTAGTGCTACAATTGCGGTGGAATAAAGCTGGCGCTCCCTTTTCTCACAAAGAAAACAATGTGAGTTCTGTGCAAATATCTTAGCGCTGCTGTTGATGTGGCACCAGAGAACAATAGGGCTGGCACTCCTACTCCTCTTCCTCTTGGAGGATACAGAGGCAAAATTTTTCTTTCTAAAAAGTGGTAATCAGCAGAAAATTTAGCATTAGTCAGATTTTAAAAACCCAAGGATTTTACCTTAAAAACCAGTAACACTGTTATAGTAAAAACTCTTGTGGACTAGCTACCGTCAATGGTTGGATTCACTCACAACATGCCATGAATGAACCATATTATGGGTTAGAACAGTGTTTTTCAACCAGTGTGCCGTGGCACATGGTCAGGTGTGCCGCGAGAGGGGAGAGAGAAAGAGAGAGAAAGAGAAAGAAAGCAAGAGAGAGAAATAAAGCAAGAGAGAGAGAGAAAGAGAAAGAAAGTGAGAAAGAGTGAGAGAAAGAGAGAGAAAGAAAGCAAGAGAGAGAGAAAGAAAGAGAGTGAGTGAGAAAAAGAAAGCAAGAGAGAGAGAAGGAGGAAGGGAGAAAGAGAGAGAAATGAGAGAGAAAAGGGGAGAAAAAAGAGAAATGAGAAAATGATTGAGTCAGAGAATGAAAGGAAAGAGAGAGAAACAAAAGAGAGAGAGAAGTGACTCTTGATTTAAAGCATATGATAAAAAACACCCAAAGAATAAGAGAGAAAAAACCCCCAGCCCTCAACTGTTTTTGGAAATGTTTCAAGAGTGTGTATATACACACACACACAAGGGGGGATAATATGTACTGTCTTAGAGTGTCATTTTGTGTCATTTTGGTTGGTAATGTGCCCCAGGATTTTGTAAATGTAAAAAATGTGCCACGGCTCAAGAAAGGTTGAAAATCACTGGGTTAGAACAATGTGAGAAACCATCCTGAGTGGTTAGTTGATTGGTAGGTGTGTGTATGTGTGTGTGTATAAAAAAACCTGGATAAAGAAGAAATGCACAAAAGAATGGAATAAATTACGCAGCATTGTTTGTTTGCCATCTATCTCTCTGTGGGGCTATTCTGGGAGGCTTATCATAGTAAAATATATTTTTTCTTTTAGAAAATGTAAATACTGTATAACAATAATAAAAAAAACCCAATGAAACAATAAAAAACCACAAAACTCATATATACCCTATTTATTCTTGACTTCAACTTTGATCAGCCTTTCGTGAACATTCAGCACTGGTTGTGGAGAGTGGGAGTTTGCTGAAGATGAATTCCAGCAAAAAAGCCCCAAATTGAGGGAGATAAAATAAGTTGCATCTTTGAACTATACAAGACTGATTGGCTAGCTAGCAGGTAGTTAGAAAAGCTGCACCTGGTACTCCAGAATTTTGCTGCAGATGTCTCTTGCTTTCTTACATGTCTATGTAACACGGACACGCCTAGTCACAGAGCATTTAATAATAGTTTACTCCAGTAGCAGGCAAACTTCATATGTTGGGGATGTGGGGAGATGGGTTATTTATTTATTTATTGTTTGTTAGATTTATAGGCTGCTCTTCTCCTCGTGGACTCAGGGCAGCTTACAAGAATAAAAAATAGACAAGATAAAACAGAAAAGTAAAAGTAGAAAACTATTAAAACATTAAAAAGTAGATAAAACCCAATATTAAACATTCATCTCTTATTCATACTAATTCTCATACTTATTCGTCTCTTATTCATACTAATGGCCCTGTAACATACTAATGTTAAAGGGGATAGGACTCCAAAAGCTACAATGTGAAGCTAGGATATCAAAAGGAGGGCACAGATGTTTGGTTTGGTGGAGGGGTAGAAGTTTTTATATTATCAAGTGTGCTTTAGTGTCTAAATTACATATTATTCAGCTTTAGTAAATTTATTGTCTTAGAATAGTGAGTAGTTCTGCCATTTAAAAAAAAATATTTTTTTTTATTTGGATTTGTATGCCGCCCCTCTCCGAAGACTCGGGGCGGCTCACAGCAAGTAGTACAAATCATAAGTAATCCAATCAGTTAAAATATTTAAAGCTTTAAAAAAACCCATATACTAACAGACACACACACAAGCATACCATGTATAAATTAAACATGCCCAGGGGGAGATGTTTCAATTCCCCCATGCCTGACGGCAGAGGAGAGTTTTGAGGAGTTTACGGAAGGCAGGAAGATTAGGGGCAGTTCTGATCTCCGGGGGGAGTTGGTTCCAGAGAGCCGGTGCCACCACAGAGAAGGCTCTTCCCCTGGGGCCCGCCAACCGACATTGTTTAGTTGACGGGACCCGGAGAAGGCCAACTCTGTGGGACCTAATCGGTCGCTGGGATTCGTGTGGCAGGAGGTGGTCTCGGAGATATTCTGGCCCAATGCCATGAAGGGCTTTAAAGGTCATAACCAACACTTTGAATTGTGACCGGAAATTGATCGGCAGCCAATGCAGACTGCGGAGTGATGGTGAAACATGGGCATACCTAGGTAAGCCCATGACTGCTCTCGCAGCTGCGTTCTGCACGATCTGAAGTTTCCGAACACTTTTCAAAGGTAGCCCCATGTAGAGAGCATTACAGTAGTCGAACCTCGAGGTGATGAGGGCATGAGTGACTGTGAGCAATGAGTCCCGGTCCAGATAGGGCCGCTACTGCTGCACCAGGCGAACCTGGGCAAACGCCCCCCTCGCCACAGCTGAGAGATGTTTTGATCTCTAATAATGGTGGTTGAGAGGCTTTAGAAGGTAGGGGACACAAAACAGGGCTTTTGGGAACACCAATTGCCCATCCCTGGGTTAATTAACCAAAGTTTTAGGGTTGTACTATATGTCTTACAAACCAACTAGTAAAGCACAATAATTGGATAAAGATAGTCCTCAACGATCATTCACAGTTACAACATCACTGAAAAATATGATTCATGATTGCTTTCCACATATACAGCCATTACGGCATCCTCATGATCATGTGATCAAAATTCACACTCTTTGCAACTGACTCATATTTATGACAATTGCAATGATGTGGGGGGGGGGGCATCTGATACCCTTTTGTAACCATCTCTCAAGCAAAGAAAATCCAGATTCACTTCACAATCCCATGGCTAACTTAACAACTGCAGTGATTCATGTAACAACGGTGGTAAGAAAGGTCGCAAAATGTGGCAAAACTCACTTAACCAATGTTTCACTTAGCAACAGAAATTTTGGGCTCAGTTGTGGCTGTAAAACCAGGACAACTTGTACTTGGTTAATTTATGGTTTGGTAAGTCCTGCCAAGTCATCCGCCTAATATACATTGCTCAGACGTAATGGTTAGGATTTGCAGACTTCCCTACAAATATCTGGTTGGTTTCTCTTCAGGAAGTAGTTCTGCACTAAGGGAAATTTTAATCTGATTTACACTTTGAAGGGCAGTCCATGCCAGAAACTTGAGAACTGAAATTGGCAGAATTTGGCACAGCAAGGGACCAGCAAGATAAGTTTCACTCAGTTAAACTCTAGGTTTCAGGCTGCTTTTGAAAGCATTAAGGGAATAGCTGGTAGAAGCAATTAACCTATTTCAATGAAGGATATGCAGAGATCATTCGTGTTTTCCTAACCTGGGAAGCAACATAGAGACTCCTGCAGATTATGCCAAACCTTTAATGCTGCAGAGACTTTTATTTTTGTTCTTATCACGCCCCCTTCTGGGCTTCACAGCACAGCTCCGCCATGCATGTTCTTTTATTTATTTATTTAATTTTGTCAAATACGTATTGGTAGTACAGTATACATACAGTAGATATAACACTGTTTATATTCATGAGATGGGAATTAATAAGAGGGAAACATTAGGATAGGGATGATAGGCATGCTGGTGCACTTATGCACGTCCCTTACTGACCACTTAGGAATCCGGTGAGATCAACATTTGGTAGTCTCGGGCAATGTTCCCTCTAATTTTTTTTCAGTGCGGGCGGAAAAGTACTGTATAGTGTCTGAGCGGCAGTCCCTTTGGGACTGAGCAGCATAGAAGTCTAAATAAATAAATAAATAATAAGTAAGTAAGTAAGTAAGTAAGTAAGTAAGTAAGTAAGTAAATAAATTAATTAATTTTCATGCCTGAGTGCCTGATTTTTTTTCACAGATGTCACCCAAGACAACTTATTGCGTAATTATTTGGGGCTCAGTCCTGGGGCACAGCACTATGTTATTCTGTTATTTTACATTTGCTGATTCCTCTAGTTCAGTTTCGAAATGTATATTAGGATATTACTTTATGTTCAATTTTATAATTTGCAGAACTCTACGAGTCTACGGAGAGGGGCGGCATACAAATCTAATTAATAATAATAATAATAGAGTTCTGTTTTAAGAGAACTGTCTGAGACAGCTTATTTACAATGTAAATAAGAGACTGCCACAGGACCCAGAGGAGGCCAACTCTGTGCAACCTAATTGGACATGTGAAGCAGAAGATGGTCCCATAAATAATCTGGTCCTAAGCCATATAGAGTGTTATAAGTAATAACCAATGCCTTGAATTGCATTTGGAGACCAATCGGGAGCCAGTGCAGCTTGTGGAGTGTTGGATTGATAATGGTATATCTAGGTACAGCCATCATGGCTCGCGTAGCTGCACTCTGGACAAGTTGCAGTCTCCAAATATTCTTCAAGGGTGGCCCCAAGTAGAGCGCAAAATAAAATAAGATTTTTATTTTAAGTTTCATTATAAGATAAAAATATAGAAGAAATAAAAGTTAGGAAAATAAGAAAAGGAGATTAAAATGTGCAAGGAGAGAAACTTTCAAACAAGCAATTACTTTCAAACAAGGAATTCGGTTTCAGAAAAATAATATCCTGCAATCCACAACTACTACACTGCAAAAACATATGGACCTCAAAACTTGACCAGGGCTAAATAATAGACGCAATTTATATAGACATCTGTAAAGCCTTTGACTCAGTAGTTCCTGATAAACTACTTCTGAAACTGAAATCCTATGGCATCTCTGGACCCCTACATGACTGGATGGCTGTCAAACAGACAACAAATGTTCAAAATAGGAAGAGCCCTATATAATCCCATTCCTGTTAACAACGATGCACCCCAAGGCAGCATTCTAGGACTAACACTCTTTATACTCCATATAAATGACCTTTGTGATCGCATTTGAAGTGATTGTGTTCTCTTATCAGGAAAGACTTAATGAACTCAATCTGTATAGTCTGGAGGACAGAAGAAAAAGGGGGGACATGATAGAAACATTTAAATATGTTAAAGGGTTAAATAAGGTCCAGGAGCGAAGTGTTTTTAATAGGAAAGTGAACACAAGAACAAGGGGGCACAATCTGAAGCTAGTTGGGAGAAAGATCAAAAGCAACATGAGAAAATATTATTTTACTGAAAGAGTAGTAGATCCTTGGAACAAACTTCCAGTAGACGTGCTTGGTAAATCCACAGTAACTGAATTTAAACATACCTGGGATAAACATATATCCATTGTAAGATAAAATACAGGAAATAGTATAAGGGCAGACTAGATGGACCATGAGGTCTTTTTCTGCCGTCAGTCTTCTATGTTTCTATGTTTCTTCGCCTATGATCAGTATTGGGCTGCAGCCGAAACAGTCAGGTGCGCAGTTCCGGTTGGAAAAATGGAGCTGTGCACCCAGCTCCAGCTGACCTATGGGCGGGCATGCACGTCGGTGTAAGATTTGGCTTCTGCACATTTGCAGGAAGCCAAATCTTGCACAAGGACATTCTTGCACACAAGATTTCACGCATACCAATCACTGAAAATTGGTGAAATTTCACATGCAAGAGCATCCTCACACAAGATTCAGCTTCTGCACATGTGCAGGAAGCCGAATCCTGCACTGATGTGCATGCCTGCACGCACAGATGCACGCGCACCATGCACACCAGTAGTGCCGGCGACAGGCAGCCCTTCCCTGCCGATGATGTAAAACTCTTCAACACTACTGACAACATTGCTACCCTCCATAAAGACTTTGACTCTGTGTCAGAATGGTCAAACATCTGGCAACTCCAAATCTCAAACAACAAATGATCTGTCCTGCACATTGGCAAAAAGAATCAGAAAATCAAATACAAGCTGAATAAACAAGACCTTGCAGATGACCTTCACTCTGTTAAAGATCTCGCAATACTTATATCAAAAGACCTAAGTGCCAAAGCCCACTTCAACAACATTGGCAAAAAGGCTTCAAGAGTTGTTAATCTAATCTTATGTAGCTTTTTCTCCACTAATATCACATGATTACTAACCAGAGAACTAGCCAGACCAGTCCTTGAATACAGCTCATCTGTCTGGAACCCACACAGCATATCAGACATAAACACATTAGAAAGTGTCCAGAGATACTTTACCGGAAGAGACCCGCCTTCAACACGACCTAAGCATAGGTCATAAAATTATCTGCTACAATGTCTTACCTGTCAATGACTACTTCAGCTTCAACCACAACAATACATGAGCACACAACAGATACAAATTCAAAGTGAACCACCCTAAACCTGACTGTAGAAAATATGACTTTAGCAACAGAGCGGTTAATGCCTGGAACTCACTACCTGACTCTGTGGTTTTGTCACCAAACCCCCAAAACTTTACCCTTAGACTGTCCACTATTGACCTCAACTGATTCCTAAAAGGTCAGTAAGGGGCATGCATAAGCGCACCAGAATGCCTACCATCCTTGTTCCCTCTTATCAGCTTCCATCTTATGTACATAAACAATGTTAAACCTATGTATATTACAAATATGTACTTGACAAATAAAAATAAATAGTGCAGTAGATTTTAAAAAATAACTTCAACTTTTTGCTTTACATTTCACAGCAGTTCAAGTATTTGCATGACTACAAAATAATTCTAAACATCAAAACCTAAAATCAACATTTTTTTTTAGTTTTGAGCAAAAAGTCCAGAAGAGGTTTCCAACTAAGAAATAACAAGGTAATTTTTTTCTTTAATTTATACAGTCAATTTTGCTTTCTTTGCCAACTCTGTCACCTTTATTATCTACTCTTCTATTGTGGGAATTGGTGGGTCCATCTTTATGCCTATAAAATCCTCACTGCTGTCAACATATATAATAACGAAGTTTCTTTCAAGTTCTTTGTCCCTCAAATCTTGGGGTTGAGGTTATACTAGATGCACTCGTCCACAGTTCGGCAGAGTCTCTTGCCGTGGCCTGGAATAAGGCTGCAACGGAGACTCTTGACTGAATTGCGCCATTGTGACCTCTTTGTGGCACTAGGCCCCAGAGAGCTCCTTGGGTTACCAAGGAACTCCGGGAGTTGAAACGCCACAAGAAACGTCTAAAGAAGCGATGGAGGAAGAGTAAGTCCGAATCCTATCAAACACTTGTAAGAGCTCACATTAAGACTTACAAAGTGGCGCTCAAGGTGGCAAGATGCACGTATCAAGCTGCCTTGATTGCATCAGCGGAATCTTGCCCGGCCGCTCTGTATGGGGAGCCCTTGCAGAGCAAGCCAAAGGATTGTAACATATTTTTTGCTGATAAAATTGCTCAGATCCAGGCAGACCTAGACGCTGATTGGATAACAGAGTCGACTGATAACGAGTCAGTCGAGGTGACTGGGGCCCATCCTTGTCCATCTGTCTGGGAAGAGTTTGATCTGGTGACACCTGATGAAGTGGACAAGGCCATTGGAGCTGTGAGTTCCGCCACCTGTTTGCTGGATCCGTGTCCCTCCTGGCTGGTTTTGGCCAGCAGGGAGGTGACACGGAGCTGGGTCCAGGAGATTGTCAACGCTGCTTTGGGGAGGGGATCCTTCCTGGCTCCCTACAAGGAGGCACTTGTGCATCCTCTCCTCAAGAAGCCTTTCCTGGACCCAGCCATTCTCAACAACTATCGCCCAGTCTCCAACCTTCCCTTTGTGGGGAAGGTTGTTGAGAAGGTGGTGGCACTCCAGCTCCAGTGGTCCTTGGAAGAAGCCGATTATCTAGGCCCTCAACAGTCGGGTTTCAGGCCTGGCTACAGCATGGAAAATTATTTTGGTCGCGTTGATGGATGATCTCTGGCAGGCCCGGGACAGGGGTTTATCCTCTGTCCTGGTGCTCGTTGACCTCTTAGTGGCTTTCGATACTATCGACCATGATATCCTTCTGCGTCGGCTGTAGGGCCTGGAGTGGGAGGCACTGTCCTTCAGTGGTTCTCCTCCTATCTCTCCGGTCAGTCGTAGTCGGTATTAGTGGGGGTGAGAGGTTGACCTCTAGGTCTCTCCTTGTGGGATGCCTCAGAGATTGGTCCTCTCCCCCCTGCTATTTAATATTTACATGAAACCACTGGGCAAGATCATCCAGGGGAATGGGATGAGGTATCATCAGTATGCTAATGATACCCAGCTGTACATCTCCACCCCATGTCCAGTCAACGAAGCAGTGGAAGTGATGTGCCGGTGCCTGGAGGCTGTTAGGGTCTGGATGGCTGTCAACAGACTCAAACTCAACCCTGATAAGACGGAGTGGCTGTGGGTTTTGCCTCCCAAGGAGAATTCCATCTGTCTGTCCATTACCCTGAGAGGGAATAACTGACCCCCTCAGAGAGGGTCCACAACTTGGGCGTCCTCCTCGATCCACAGCTAACATTAGAGAACCATCTTTCAGCTGTGGTGAGGGGGGCATTTGTCCAGGTTCACCTGGTTCACCAGTTGCAGCTCTACCTAGACTGGGAATCGCTGCTCACAGTCACTCATGCCCTCATCACCTCGAGGTTCGACCACTGTAACGCTCTCTACATGGGGCTACCTTTGAAGAGTGTTTGGAAACTTCAGATTGTGCAGAATGCAGCTGCGAGAGCAATCATGAACTTTCTCAGATATGCCCATGTCACATCAACACTCTGCAGTCTGCATTGGTTGCCGATCAGTTTCCGGTCACAATTCAAAGTGTTGGTTATGACCTATAAAGCCCTTCATGGCATTGGACCAGAATAACTTCGGGACCACCTTCTGCCGCATGAATCCCAGCGACCGATTAGGTCCCACAGAGTTGGCCTTCTCCGGGTTCCGTTGACGAAACAATGTCATCTGGCGAGACCCAAGGGAAGAACCTTCTCTGTGGCAGCCCCGACCCTCTGGAATCAACTGCCCCCAGAGATCAGGACTGCCCCCACCCTCCTTGCCTTTCGCAAACTCCTAAAAACCCACCTCTGCCACCAGGCATGGGGAAATTGATTTCCCCTGGCCGTTCCATTTTACATATGGTTTGTTTGGGGTGTATGACTGTTTTTATATTAAGGGTTTTAACTATTTTTTAATCATTGGATTTGTACTGTGCTTTGCTGTTGTGAATCGCTCCAAGTCTTTGGAGAGGGGCGGCATACAAATCTAATAAATAAATAATACATAAAATCTAAAAGGAAATTTTCTGGCTTCAGTTTCATATTTAAGAATATTTTGAAAGCAAAAATTAGATCTTTGCTTTATTGTAAATTCACTGGAGATGACAAAAGCACTCTCTTAGGAATTCTGAAAAAATTAAAATATAAAACAGATGCTCAGCGTGAAAACACTTCTATCACATAATTATGAAGTTGATTTCCCCTCCAAATGCTTCAAAGACTCTCTAAAAGGATGCGGATTACTAGTTGTCAAGAAGGAATATAAATTCTTCTATTCTGCACTATTCTGTCAGAGCTGAAGAAGCTTCTTGGATGAGAACTTAAACTTTTTAAGAAGAAAAATTAAAAAGTCCAGTTGCCTCTTGAAAAAAAAAATCACCTTTGGGATAACTCAGAAGAATATTGGCATGTTAGAACCAATTCAGGGCAGGGACTAATGGCCTTTGACACCCAGTTTCTTATTTATCATTTATTATTTGTTTGGAATTATTAGTAGAAGTAGTATTTAAAATATAATAATATCTATATATTCAATATAAAGTAATATAGTGTCGTGATATTAGCTGTATGATAATCCTGATCTACATTATTTGGAGAAACTCTAGATCTTTCATCTAGGGAAGCATTTAAGAAAAAGCTGCACATCTCGCTTTCAAGGAAGAATAAGAAATTGTTCTTACGGAGAGACTTGGCCAAGTGCCGCGGCGACATGGAGTTCCATGTGTTCCGAATACTGAATCCCTGTCGTCTGTGGACCTGGTTCAGTCGGAACCAGGTTAGAAATGCCCTGCAGTGGTGGTGAAGAAAAGGGACGTTATTGGCAATCTGTTTGGGGTCAGCAAACCTCTACAGAGAACTGACTTGAGGCCTTTGACTGACGGCAGTGGAAATTGGCTTGCAAAAGCTGACCAAGTCGCAGCAGCTATGAATGTAAATATCAATTTGTTTTGAAGATCAGAAGTAACCTGGAAAAAGAAACTAAGAAAAGTGCTGGAGTGATAAAGAAGAAAACTAAAAGATGTGCTGGTGAGTTTTTTAGTTGAATTGAAGTTTGGGATGTTTTTTTCTGCTGAATTAATGGGAACAAAAAGACTGGGGAAAAAATAAAGACAAAGCAGCTATTGAACATTGAATGTTGCAGAGGAAAAATATAAGAGAAGGCTGTAAAAGCCCAACTTTTGAGGATTTTTATATCTAATTTTTGAATTAACTTTGAAGCAAATTTAATTAAATTTTAACATATTAATTAAGAGAAAACAGAACTGCTGGTTGGAGGAATAATTGCAATGGTGGTACATTTTCATGGATGTTTTTACAGCTGTTGACCTTCAATGGGGGAACTTTTCTGAAATCTATTGTGCAAGGAGCAATTTATTATTCTTTTGAAAGACAATTTTGATCTGTTTGAAATAGACTGAACTTTTAAGATATTGCATTGTTGGAAAGAATAAGAGATTGGAACTATAAAGGCATAAATTGAGATACTAAAAAGACTATGGAAGCAGACATCTGCTAACAGCTGGACTTTGTAATACTGTACTAAGAAATGCTGGATATTGATGACATGGAGATAAGTGTTTATGAGGAATTGGTGGTGCTTTTAAAAGACCTTTGTGATTTGAAAAAGTTATAAAAGATGCCCATTGGGACTTAAAAAGAGACTTGAATTGACAATTAGAAAGAAAAGAGAAAAAGAGCTAAAGGATAACAGTGACTTTTAAGGAGTTTAATATTACCTCTAATGAGGAAAACAAAGAACAGGGAGGAAAGGGAAATAAACATGAATTCAGAAAAGAATGAATGTTCTAATGATTTAAAAAGAGACCCTTTTGGATTGAGAATGGAAAAGGAAAGAGAAAAAGAACTAAAGAACAATGGCCTTAGGAAGCTTAATATCATTTCCAATAATGAAAACAAAGAAGAAGATAAAGAAGAAAAGATGAACTTAGGAAAGAATGACTGTTTTAATGACAAAAAGAAAAAGGACATTGTAAATGAATAATTTGATGATTATATTGCAATTCGTGATGATTTTACTGGGCTTTAAAGTAAACTAGGTTTTACTTCTGCCGCACGAATCCCAGCGACCGGTCAGGTCCCACAGAGTTGGCCTTCTCCGGGTCCCGTCGACTAAACAATGTTGTCTAGCGGGACACAGGGGAAGAGCCTTCTCTGTGGTGGCTCTGACCCTCTGGAATCAGCTCCCTCCAGAGATTAGAACTGCCCCTACCCTCCTTGCCTTTCGTAAACTCCTCAAAACCCACCTCTGTCGTCAAGCGTGGGGGAACTGAGACATCTCCCCCTGCCTATGTCGTTTTAGTGCATGATATGACTGTATGTATGTTTTTAATATTGTGGTTCCTTGTTTTTAGATTTTTTAAATGTACAATTGCTATTTTAGATTTTAAATTATTAGATTTGTCAATACATATTGTTTTTTATCACTGTCGTGAGCCGCCCTAAGTCTGCGGAGAGGGGCGGCATACAAATCTAATTATTATTATTATTATTAATAATAATAATAATAATAATAATAATAATAATAATACCGGGCTTTACAGTAAACAAATGAAAATGTGGAGAAAATATTGGTATCTATCATGTTCCTCAGCATTGTGTCCAGAAAAAAACCCATTGTAAAAGAAAACTTCTCGCAACTTCAATCAAACTTCTTTAACTTGCAAGAAATTTTCTTTTACAATGGGCTTCTCTGGACACAACATCAAGAAATGACTTTGGCTACAGTCTATAAAGAAAACTTAGATAAAATGTTCAACAGGCCGGTCTCCTAGCGAGGTCTGACTGCAAGCAGCACCAGCAGGCAACAACAAGGAGGCAACAGCAGTGATGGGACTTCCAGTGACAGAGCAACATAGCCGCTCGTCAACTGTTCACCCCTGTGGCTATGCACTTATTTTCAGCCACGCTTCCCAGGACTCTGCACCATGCTTGTTGGCCTGGCCATGCCATTGCAACTAGATGTCCTGTTGCCATTGCTGTTTACGGCCAGACTCAGCCAGGAGAGCTGACTGCTGACCAGTGGCTGGCTGGCGCTGTCCTGACAGTGCTGTCCTGACATGTCCCGCCATCTCTTGGAGCAGAACTCTGCTTCTGCTTTTGGTTGCATGCAAGGAAAGCAGCAGAAGCAGTAGAGGTTTTCTTTTTCTCCCCAAACTCTGCCAAAAGAGTGAGACTCATCCTGCTGCCACTACTTCTTGGGGTTGGACTCTGTAAGGCTTCTTGTGCCCTTGCATGCACAAATGTGACAGTCATGGCACAATGAGTCTAATCAAGACTCATTTCTGGCAGAGTTTGAGGGAGAGAAAGATTTCTTCTGCTTTTGCAGGCAAGGAAATCAGCAGAAGCAGAAGTCTTTATTTATCTCCCTAAACTCCACCAGAAATGAGTCTTTTTGAGACTTGTTGTGCCACCACCACCGCCTCTTGGAGCAGGGCTCTGCAAGGCTTCTTGTGCTGTTGCATGCATGAATGCAGCAGTGATGGCAGTGCAATGAGTTTCACAAAGACTCATTTCTGGTGGAGTTTGGGGGAGAGAAATACCTTTACTGCTTCTGCTGCTTTCCATGTATGCAGCCAAAAGAAGAAGGAGAGACCTGCTCCTTGGGGCGGCAGGACACATGAGGACAGTGCTAGCCAGCTGCTCATCAGCACACCATTCTCCTGGCTGAGTCTGGCCGCGAACAACACTGGCAGTCAATAGCAACATTTATTATTTATTATTTGGACTTCTATTTGGACTCTGTAGACTCAGGGTGGCTCACAGGAAGCTAAATACAAAATACAAAAATAAAGCATATCAGAAATCCAAAACCTAAAATGAATCTAAAACCCTGATACTTAAAAAAAAACCCCAATCATCTGTATTCATCCCATCATAATATAGATTCACATCATTGGCCAGAGTAAGATGTTAACACATCTTAGTCTAGTCTAGTAAGGAAGAAGCTACTAGGAGACTAGTAACATCTAGTCGCAGTGGTATTGCTGGAGCGACGGCCTGGTGCAGAGTCCTGGAAAGCATGGCTGGAAGCATATGTACAGCCACAGGGGCGAACAGTAAGGAAAAAGAAATAAGACCCGGACTTAATTTTAGGGAAAATACATTAGTTGTTGTTCAAATAAAAAATATCTTGTTTTTTTATTGTGTAGAAATATGAATTAGAAACAGAAGTCTACCTGTGGGTACCTATTTTTTCCAATTTTTTTTTCTTTTCAGTCACATCAACTGAACTTTTTCTTCACTGGTCAATAATTTCCAAGCTTCTTCTTGAATTATAAATTCCACATTCTTGGAAATATTACGTGAGGAATGAAGTGGAAGTTACACAATAGCACTGTGTGTCTATTTTTAAGTCTATGACTTAATTAAGTCTATGACTTAAATCCACAATTGACTTTAATTAATGATAATTCAGTTTCTGAAATCCTGTTAGTAACTGGATGATAATAAAAGAGACATCACCATAAATCATAAGTTTCTTTGATTTTGACTGTATGCTTTTAATCTCACTTATCAGTTAAAGAAACCATAGCTTATGTGTGAATCAGTCACTGGAGGAATAACCATTTCTCTTTATTAAAAATCCTCAGACATGATTTGCAATTTATCTTACCTCCTTGCTCCCTGGTAGAGTTCTCCATTACTGCATGATGGGTCATAAATTTGCATTGCAACCATAGTTCCTTCTAAGCTGAGCAGTGAGCAATTGCTCACTTAAAAATCATCATCAACTCAGAGTTTTCCAAACCTGCCCAGAAGCTGAGAGGGAAAGAGTGAGAGGGAAGGAGAGAGAGAGGAAGAGAGGAAGAGAGAGAAACAGATAGAAAAAAAGAGAGGAAGGAAAAGAGAAAGAAAAAGAATGGGAGTAAGGAAGAGAGAAAGAAAATCAAAATCTAGTTTGAAACTAGCTCAACTATTTAAGTGGCATTTTGATATTGATAGAGTTGCCCTATTATGAGCTCACTGTTATAGTCACACAGTACAGTATTTTATTTTGAAATTCTCTGAGGCAAAACAGGGTGGGTTTTTTATTTGTTTGTTTGTTTATTTATTTATTATTTCTGTGCCGCCCAGTCCCAAAGGGACTGCCGCTCAGACACTATACTTTTCCGCCCCCCCCCCCCCCCCAAAAAAAAAATAAAAATTAGAGGGAACACTGCAACTGTTCCTTCTCAGGGCTATTTTCTTTTTTCTATGCAAAAACTATCCTACTTCATTCTAATGAATTTATACTGAAACTGTTGTAAAAAGTTAGCGCCCACTCCTTTCCTAGAAAAATGAAATATTTTAAGATATCATAGGATATTAAAAAGGCAAAGTATTTCCCCTAAAAGAGAAATTTAAAAATCTTAAAGGAAACGGAAACAAAAGATCCCAGCTCCCTGCCCTCAGGAGATATTTTGGTGCCATCTTATCTATAAGACAAAAGACTGGGCCAGTCTATCTGCAAAACAAAATACATCTTTCTGTTTCTGTATGAGAAATGGGATATTTGTATAGGAACAGAAACTTCTGCAGGTCCCAAGAAGGTATAAATTAGGGGTGCCAAATTTGATTTGAGGGCTGTATCAGAGTTGTATTTGACTTGGGGGGGGGGGGGGGGCAAGGGGCATGGCCAGCTCAATATCACTCATATTGGAGGGCACCTATGGTAGCCTGAGTACTCTGCCAGTGAAAAGCATGGGCTCAGTTTTTGGTTTCGATGGCATCCTGCAACCTTCTACCAATGAAAATGCATCTTGCAAGGGTTGTGCAATCCTCCTGAACTGTGTTTTCACTGCCAGAAGTCCTTTGCTGTTTTAGGGTGGCCCCACAGGCCAGATCTAAGTACCCCATAGGCCGGATCCAGCCCACGGGCCTTGACTCTGCTACTCCTGGTATAGATATACGTCTTTCCAGACTATGTTTTCAGCTACCCAAGACTTCAAACCCCTGTGGTTCTGTTTACCATTAAACCATCCTTCCAAGCAGTCTCTATGTTCCTAGCGTCTTTCTGCTACTTGGAACTAAATCCATATGGACATTTCTTCCAATATCAAAGGTATTATTTGGAGATACCAAAGTTTTCCTTTTCTTCAGGTGTGATAATTCATTTTCTGAGATGAGTGTCAGAAATCAGTCTGCAAATAAATAGAAAGAATTTCTCACCATTGGCTGTATCCGTATATTGTATCAAGCTCAAGGGAGCCAAACTCTTGGTAAAATGATAAAAACAGCTTGTGTGATTTGTTAATCATTCAATATATTATGAAATTGCATAAACTTTGAGTTGAGAAAGCAATGCATACCAGTTTAATCATGTTAGGTCAAACACACCTGTTATATTTTATTGATTGATTGATTTAGTGGATTTGTATGCTGCCCCTCTCCAAGGACTCGGGGCGGCTCACAACATGTCAAAAACAATGTACCAAATACTTATATAAAAATCCAATTAATATAACTAATTTTTTTTAAAAAACTCTAATAAGTTTTAAAATCATTCATTAGCATTCCCACAGCAAAAACATACTACTCTCGTCAGCCAGGGGCTAGGGTCTAATGGCCCCAAGCCTGGCGGCATAAATAAGTCTTTAAGCTTTTACAGAAGGCGAGGAGGGTGCGTGCAGTGCAAACCTCTGGGGGAGCTGATTCTAGAGGGCCAGGGCCCCCACAGAGAAGGCTCTTCCCCTAGGTCCCGCCAAACAACATTGTCTAGTTGACGGGGCCTGGAGAAGGCCGACTCTGTGGGACCTAACTGGTCGCTAGAAATCATGCGGTAGAAGATAATCTGGACCAATGTCATACAGGGCTTTATAGGTCATGACCAAGACTTTGAATTGCATCCAGAAACTAATTAGCAGCCAATGAAGTCTGCAGTGCTGGAGAAATATGGGTATGCTTTGGAAGGCCTATGCGGCTGTGTTAAGGCATGATCTGCAGTTTCCAAAGACTCTTTAGAGTTAGCCTCATATAGAGAGCATTGCAGTAGTCGAACCTCGAGGTGATAAGGGCATCAGTGACTGTGAGCAAAAACTCCCTGTCCATATAGGGCCGCAACTGGTGCACCAGGCGAACGCCCCTCCTCACCACAGCTAAAAGATGGTGTTCTAAACTCAGCCATGGATTGAAGAGGACACCCAAGTTGCGAACCCTCTCTGAGGGAATCAGCAATTCCCCCCTGGGGCAATGGACGGACAGATGGATGTATCCCTGGGAGACAGTACCCACAGCCACTCTGTCTTGTCGGGATTGAGTTTGATATTACAGTACATAAAAAATTGATACTAGGTAATATGAGCATAGCAGCTTTAAAATAGTTTAAGTAGAGTTAGTACACATGAATTGCTGCTATATTATTGGGTGACTAAACTAAGGTGACCAGATGTTCCGCTTTCCGCGGGACAGTCCTGCTTTTCAATCATTTGTTCCACATTCCGTGACATTTTAAAATGTCCCAACTTTGGAATGAAGAGGGGGACAGCCAATGGGGGGGGGGGGGGCAAGCAGGAGGGAAAGTGCTCTGGGCCACCGTAGTAGCCGGTGCCACGAGGAGCTGAGAAACTCTTAATATCCCCCCCCCCCCTTTGGTGGTGGGAGGAGGTGGCTGTGAAATTCTCTTGCTGTTTTTTGTAAATTTGAGTGCGTTAAAAAGTTTTCCTTGGCTTTTTGTGGTATCCCTCCAATGTCTCCATTTCGCCTAATGCGAGAATGGTGAGTGATTTTTTTAATATATAAATTGTTTCCTTTGCCGGGTCCCTCTTTGCCAATGTAAAAATCTGGTCACTCTAGACTAAACAACTTTCTGACATCTTGACTTGTGCATTTCCACCATTAAGTCTTTTCATTTTCCTGGCAATTCTTGGGCAGGTTAGACTATTTCGATGTGTCAAAGTTGAGGGTCTACCGTAATGCAGATAAAAAAAAAATATTGCCACTTTTTTCCATTGACGCCAACGTTATCACATCGTGGAAAACGTTTTTTTTAAAACAAAATGGAAGGCCTGTGCATGACGGGAAAAAATAAGCACCATGGTAATCGTTTTAATCCGCCCTCTGCAGTAGAACGGATTTTTTGAAGTTTTCCATCGGGCTTGACAGGGAATTCTCGTAGGAAAACAACTGGATCCCTTTTTATTTACTGAGAAGGGGAGTTCGCAATTCCAACTGGAATGTGTAGTCCACCTATGAAAGATACTGGGGAGACCGCTATCCTATCCCAACTACAATTCCCAGCATCCTTCGAAAACCCATGCTCACAGGAACAAACGTTTCAGGAACGTACATACGATTCACATGTCCTCCGCCTCGAAATTCTCGCGAGATTTACACTCCCCTTCAATTCTAATTTAGAACAGCGCGGTGGTTGACGGGACGAACGGATATTTACATCCCTTTCCCCCTCTTCCAACCCCTCACGGTCGGAGCCGCATTTCCTGAAAGGTGCCCTGCGAGTGTGTCTGTGTGTCCGATGGTAGCGACCAAAAGGACAGAGAGACAGGCTTGAAGGGAAACCTGAGAGGAGAAACCGAGAAAATTCGGTCCCCAGGCACCCTTTTCACTTCTCCCAGAGCGCTTTTAGGAAATGGCGGCCGACCTTCGTGTTGCCTGAGAGGCATATCGGGACGAGTAGTCTTCATTCTCGTCCTCTGCGGGTAGGGAGGACCTACCGAAACCGTCTACGAACTCCATTTCCCACAAGCCAACGGGCGGAGAGAGTTCCGGGCGAGAACGAATTGGAGGGGACGGGGGGAGGTTCCAGGATACCTCCTGCACCCCCCCCCCCGCCTTCCCCCTCACTCTCCGCCTGCGCCGCGGCGGCTGCTGCTGCTGCTGCGTCGGGTGAGGGAGCGCGAGCGAGTGGCGCAGGCAAAAGCCAGAGGAAGGGTCGGGGGACGCGGGGTTGTGCGAGGAGAGGGACGCCGAAAAGCAGCAGCTTTGAGGCCGGGGTGGCGCGGCAGGCCTGGGGAGGTGTGCCAGGCGGGGGGGGGGGGGGAGGAGGCTAGACGGTGCCACGGGCTCCGTGTGCGTGTGTGTGTATACGTGTACGTGGGGTGGCCTTTACGCGGGCGTTGAAGTGAGAGTCGGGTACCCTTCGTGTGTTGGAAAGGTAGAGAGGACCTCGAAGCAGCCAGGGGTAAAGGTGAATCTTGGGCCTCGGTGGGCCGTGAGGGAGGAGGCCTAATGGGCTGGGATGCTTTCTACGGAGGAAGGTCGGGCCTGAGGTGGCAAGGAACTCGAATAGAGGGCTGACTAGGCCTTACAGGTAGGTAGGTTGGGGGCTTTTCGGAGGGAAGGTAAGAAGTAAACGTCACAGCAGATGGCAGCACCTACCCAAGCCTTGGCTGACAAAAAAAAGAAAACCAAAGCAATTTTGGAGCCTGATGGGGGACCACCATGCAATTCCCAGACTGCTAGATTAGTCTAAGGATATTTTTTTTAAAGAAACCTATCAAGCTGTTTCGTTATAATGTTGCTAGAGAAAACGAAACGGAAACGTGTGTGTACTTACCCGTTTATGTTTGAGCTGGGTTTGAGAGCTTGCTTTTAAAGGGTAGAAGGCACAAACAAACTCCGTTCTTGAAAAAGTCATGGGAGCCTGTAAAGGAAGGAGAATAATGCAGTATAAACCAACATTACCCATTATAAGAATCTAGTGGGTAGGTGGTAGCTTTATAGGCTTGTCCATTCTTGAAAAAAAGGGAGGGGTGTTTTTCCAATGATAAGCTTGTAAAAAGATTCGAGGATGAATTGTGCAGGCCAATTCTTACTCTGAAGTAAGTCCCAGTAAGTTTTCATGTTAATATGCCATCTTTAGTGGGAAGGAGATTTTTAACGGGAACCATTGGGAATAAACCAGATATGTACAGTATACAATATTTTTAAAGTAGTGGGAGGGGGGAGTTTAAAGGATTTGTGCTTGGAGCACAGGATATATATTAAGATAAAACAAATCTGAATGCAAGTGTATTGAGAATTGAGGCAGAAATTGGGAAATGAATTTTGGATGATTGACTGCAGCTTTTGGTTATGGAGAACAGTGAATAGTTGGGAAGTAGTTGCAGTTGTATAGAGCGTATGAAATTATTTAATAAAATGATTCTTTTAGAAAACATACTATTAAATCTGCTCTGCTGTTAAGAAAATTAAAGTATGGGATCAGGTGGTGGGATCTAATGAGTAGGGAGAAAATAGGCATTTTTCAGGAAAAATAAGGGAGTGATACAATGTGTAATTATCTGGGACTATGGAATGGATTTGAGACTAAGGAACTTTTTAACAAAAAGGAAAAGTAATTCATAAAAAAGACTGCAATCTTTCTTGATTGCAGATGGCGGGGATATATCCATATGGTGATGTGAAAAAAGTTTATCTTTGTTTTTTCTTCTGCTCTTTTATACTGTCTTTAAGTATCAGGCACCAGAGGTGCTAGTCTGTGAGAGCCATGTACAATGGGATAGGACTCCCCACTCCCCGGGGCAGCGGCACTAACGGTTACGTGCAACGGAACCTCTCGGCTGTGCGTCACAAGAAGGATCGGACTGACTACAAATCAGAAGAGGAGCTGAGGAAACTGGAGTCATCTTTGGTTAAAAAACCTAACCAGGACATCCTGGATCACGAGCGCAAAAGAAAGGTTGAATTGAAATGCTTAGAACTGGCTGAACTCATGGAAGAGCAAGGGTGAGTTTGTTATAGGATGGTCAAGGCTAAGACATTTTCAAGACATTGTGGTGATTGAGAAAAGCAATAGTAATGGTCAGCTGGTAGGAGCAAATAATATTCTCTTATTAGAATATACAAATTTGAGAATGACATGATCAATATGCTTTACATAGTAAATGTCTTTCCGGTCTTTGGCATTCAGTTTATTTTTCATGTATAATATGTTCAGAATTATTAGCAGAACAAGTATTTTAAATATAAAATATATATTTGGTAAAGGAATACAGTGTTGTGATAATAGCTCTTGTTTTTTTATGTTCAGCTTTCATTTTAAGTAGCAGAATTTGTTCAGAAAATGTTTCATCAAAATTTAAGAATGATAATTTTACATACTTTTGATTATTACAAGTCTTTTAAAATTGGATGATCAGATTTGGGATATACTAGAAATCAAAATGGTTGAAAATTATACGTTTTGTATTACCAATGCCTAATATTGTAAAGCCCTTTTGAATATTATATTTTTGAATATTATTCATGGTAGCAATATGCAATAATAATACATGGAATAGTTCAGTAAGAGAGGCTATTATTGGCCACATTTCATTTAATGGCCAGAATGCTTTCTGTTCTAAAAGAGTCCTAATAGCAGAATTTGAACTAAAATTCCTTTGGTTTACATTTTGGTTTTAATCAATATTCTATATTCTAAATTATGTACTTTTTATAATCCATGCATTTTAGATCTTTTATAATCCATGCATTTTAGAAATATTTTCATACCTCATTTGAGTGATTTAGCTTTTAAAGGAAACGTCTCTTTAAGACATTAAATTCTATTCTGATGCATGCAATAGGTATGGAGAAGGGGAGATTCAGGAGAAAGTGGCCACTTTTCGGATGATGCTTCTGGAAAAAGATGTGGCAATTGTCAAAGAGGGGGAACAGCAGCAGAAGTCTAGGTAAAATAAGGCATTTGTGATTTTATGTTATTGCCATTGTTTCATCTTAAGAGAGACTTGTTCCAAAAAATATGCCATGCTTCAATCTGCATATGGATAGAATCCTTGTATTGGATATATATGTTCCATTAACTTTTTTTTTCTCACCAGTATTACAGAGACCCATCAGCTGGCCGAGGCCAATGAAAAGAAGAATGAGAGGCTGCGAGCTGCTTTTGGGATCAGTGACAGTTATGTGGATGGCAGCTCTTTTGACCCCAACCGCAGGGCCAAGGAGGCAGCAACAGCTGCTGTGGCTAAACAACAGCAGGAGCAGCAGAAGCAATACAGGTATGAGGAATTCCTACTGGAAGAAACTAAGGGGTGACAAGGTAGCTCTGGTTATGTCTACTACTGTAAAAAAAAAACCCCACAGAGTGAGCTTTTCAATTGTACTAAGAACCTTTAAAAAGACATTCAAATAAAGTACCTGAAATATAAGACATATTAACCAAGCATTGCACATGGGCAGTAAGATTGCATCTATACTTTACCCTATACTTTATGGATAATTCATGATTGATTTCCATTCTTGATTAGAATTTGTGTATAATTGACTTTATTTCTTGTACCTATGAGAGATTTTTTTTAAAGGAAAAAATACTGGAAGATGGGATTCATAATAGGCTGCTTATGTAGAATGTTGTGAATTGAATTCTGGAATTTTGTTTATTATTTGGACTTTGTCTCCTCAGTCTTATAAAAGACTCCAGCAGTTCCAGGTCACCATCTCCAAAACAAAAGAAGAAGAAGAAAAAGAAGGGCAGAGACAGGTGGGTGGGTGAACCCAAGACACTTGAATTCTTTTTTCAAACCCAATATATTCAGCCGGGGAGGTGGAGAATTTAGATTTAGAAATACAAAAATAAACTAATGTACGTTGCCCTTTTGGATTTTCAAGGACTGAGAGCAGATCACCTTCTCGAAGAGAAAGGAAAAAAAGCTCAAAGAAAAAGAAACACAGGTAAGGGGATTGTGAGTGTGAGGATTGGATTTTAGGGACCACATGATTTAATCATGACTTACTCTTGTGCTATCTTCAAAAATATTGTTTTTTGCATTCTTTTAAGAAAGCTTCAATCTTTTTTTTTCCTCTGTGGTATAAAGAGATTGTATAAAAATTAGGGGCATGCTATCTGTTAGGCTTGTATTTCTCACTCTCTATGCTGCATTTACTTTTCCAGAAATCTGCTTAAAACCATTTTCGATGGAATTCATGGGCAGAATTTACATTTGTAATCCAGCATCAATTTTGAACATCAGCATTGCCTTCCTAAAGTTATTGGGCATGACATCAGTTTTCTGGTAACTTGGGAATAAAGTCTAATATTGGAACAGGAAATCTGGTGCTTTTTTAATGATCTGAACACACATTCTGTAATTCGTGTTCATTAGACACTGGCTGCAACTGATGGAAATTATAATTAAAAACACCTGCAACGTCAGGTTGCCAATTCCCACTCTGTTCTTTTTTTTTATTCTAGATCAGAATCAAAGAAAAGGAAGCATAGGTGAGCCTTAATAACTGTTAGCCATTTTAAAAATGTTTGGATGTAGAAGATAGTGGTTCTTTCTGTTTACTTATTCTCAGAATCATCTAAGCTATGATGAATTAAGTTCAATAATTTGTAACTAATAGGATTCCATAAATCTAATTTCCAAAAGTGACTTAGAAGGTGAGAGTTGCAAATGTAGCACTTGTTTTCAACATCTTAAAACAGTGGTGTTTTTTCATGGAATCCTGATCCTAGGGGAAAGAGGCTGCTATAAGATTCTGTAGACAGCAGATGCGTGATTCCATGTATTCAACAGTAGTTTTTGTAAGCAGTGTATCTACATCTATTTTGTATTTTTTTTCTGACTGAATTTGGAGTTGGTATCTTAGGGACAGGTTTATTGGATATTGCTAGAATAGATGTCCTGTGAAGAATATGAAAGGAACAGAAGGAGGAACAATAACTGCATACATCACTGTTCAAGAATGATTCAAAACAAACTTTCCCCCCCAGATCTCCAAGTCCCAAAAGCAAACACAAATCCAAGGAAAAGAAACGGAAGAGGTAAAAACCACCTATTCTATCTATGCTGTGCAACTAAAATTTATCTGTTTTTGTATACAACTGATTCTCATTAACTCTCAGGTCCACCAGTGAGTCTGCATCTCAGAAAGACCGTCGGGATCGCTCTTCCTCCCCAGATGGCTCTTCTTCATCAGATGCTTCCCATAGCAGGTACAGCTTGACAAATCAAACTCTTGTGTCTTGTATATAGCTATTAAACTTGGGCAGACTCTTGTGGATTAACTTTCTAATCATTTATTTACAGATCAGGAAGCCCTATTGTTCAGAAAAGGAGCTCCCTTAGGCAGCGGAGCAAGTCTCCATCAAGTTCGCGAAAACAAGACACCGAAATGGTTTCTAAGAATTTGGGAGAAAAAGAACGTTCATCTTCTGCTGAGCCTGCCCAGCGAGGCAGGAGCACAAGTCCTCGAGAAAGCAGAGAAAACCGAGAGGTAAATAATAATACATGCATTGGGAAAGTGAGAAACATTTACATAAATAAAGTCATTTGGGACAAAATGGTGTTGTCCCAAAAACCAGTTAGGATTACTGACTGGTTCATTAAAATTAGAAAGGAGAAATGATGGAATCGGTGTCTTCCTCAAACTTAAAATCTAATTATAGTTCGTTGAACAATGTGTTCAATATTTTGTGATGTGTGGATTTCAGCCCTCAGAATTTTCTGTTGAATATGCCATTGTTAGGCATTCTGGGAGTTGAGTCCACACAGAATCATCCAGGTTGGGAAATACTGTTGTAAAATGACAGCTTATTAATGAATTGCTAGTGATCTTTTTACTCTTAAAATGCTTGTAATATAACTATAACTATATTACAAGCATTTTGAAATTGAAAAAATCATTAGGAGCTGGATGCTAAGTCTTTTTGCTTTTCCAAAGAACAATTCTAGCTACTATTTTTTATATTCCTGTTTAGAAATTATCCAAGGATTCTCCGGTACGTGAGAGCCTTCAGCATTCTCCAAGTCCTTCATCTCCTGCCAAAGAGAAAGAAAGAGACAAGGATAGAAAGTCTGTTCGGCATGGGGGTCGAAAATCCACCCCCTCACTTGAGCATGATCCAAAGGGCATGCATCATTCACCTATGCCGAATGATCATTCTCGAGAAAAGTGTCCCCCTTCTAAAGAGAAGAGGTCTCCTTCCTGTTCCTCTCCATCTGTTAAGAAGCAGTCTGAAGACCGTAATGGGACTCTGCCTCCATCGAAGGCTAAGATTTCTCCTGATGGCAAGGAGGAGCTTACAGCTTCCTCATCTGCTTCTAAGGCTGTTGAGACCAAATTGAAGAAGATGCCTCGCGAGGACTCTACATCTCAGCGCTCACCTTCTTCAGAGAGTGGTAGTTGCTCTTCTTCCTCCTCTTCTCCTTCCCCACCAACTAAGCCTGCTCCAGTTTCTCGCAACTGTTCTCCAGAGGTCCTTCCCAAAAGGCAAGACAAAGAGAAAGCCTCTGCCCAGCGAGAGAAATCTAGTTCATCCCCTGAAATCTCTCGTTCTGGACAAAAGCAGTCTTCTAAGACATCTCGACGTGAACGATCTAGCACCCCACCAGCTAAAGGCTCCAAATCAAGAATCAGTCGGAGGGACAAATCTCTCTCTCAAACACCCACTACACGTAGAGGTAGATCACGGTCCCGAACCCCACCTAAAAGAGTTAGATCACGCACACGTACCCCACCAAGAAGGGGAAGGTCTCGTTCTCAGAGACGTGCTCGATCCCGTTCACGCACACCTTTGCGAAGGGGACGTTCTCGAACTCCCCAGTGGCGAGGCCGCTCAAGAACACCTCAGCGATGGGGTAGATCCCGTTCTCGCACACCTCCCAGATGGGGTCGATCTCGTACACCTCAAAGGCGTGGTTGGTCTCGTTCTAGAACTCCTCAAAGGCATGGATGGTCTAGAAGCAGAAATAGTGGAAGATGGGGCAGGTCGCGAACACCACCAAGAAGAGGGAGGTCACGTTCAAGAACACCAAGAAGAGGCAGGTCTAGATCAAGAAGTCCACCCAGGCGAGTAAGGTCCCGCTCTAGAACACAACCAAGAAGAGGCAGATCTAGGACTAGGACACCTCCTAGGAGAGGAAGATCAAGCTCGTCTCCAAGAAGAGAGAAATCCTTGATTTCAGCCAGACGAAGCAGATCTGTGTCATCTCCAGATCGGAAAGTTTCCAGAATTCCAGACTCTAGGAGGAGTCGATCTAATTCATCTACAAGAATGAGGGAAAGAACTAGAAAAGTGATAAGACGTAGTCTTTCTGGTTCCTCTCCTGAATCAAGAAGGTTAAGAGCATCTCCCAGACGTAGTCGCTCTGGATCACTTCCAAAAACTAAAAAGAAAACTCTGTTGTCTCCAAGAAGGAGTCGTTCAGGTTCTTCTCCAAGGTCAAGAAAGAAAAGATTGAGAACGCCTCCAAGGCGCAGTCGTTCTACTTCTCCAAGAATAAAAAAGAAATCGAGATTAAGTGTCAGACGAAGTAGATCTGGTTCTTCTCCAAGACCAAAAAAGAAATCGAGATCACCTACTAGGCGTAGCCAATCCAAGTCACCTCCAGTCCTCAAAAACAAAACCAGAATGTCCCCTCGGAGCAGTTGTGGTTCATCGCCTAGGCTTACAAGGAATTCTGAAGTTTCTTCAGCAGCTGAAGAAAAAGCTAAAAGTACAAAAAGAAGTCGAGCTGGTTCCTCTCCAGCAGTGCGAAATAAATCACAGTCTCCTTCAAGACAAAGTATATCTGGGTCTTCTCCAGAACCAGAGATAAGATTACCAAGAAGGCGAAACAGATCTGAGTCTTCTCCAGAAGTGAAAACAAAGTCAAGGACAGGATCATCCCCAATGCTGAAAAAGGAAACGGGACCATCTCCAAGGCAAAGTCGGTCTGGTTCCAGTCAATCATCAGCAAAGGAAAACTCCTTATCCCCAGTAAGGCGAGCAGCTTCTCCAGAATCAAAGTCTGCATCTCCACTGCAGCAAAGCAGAGCTGGAAGGTCTGTAGGGACAAAAGAAAAACCTAGATCACCTCACCGAAGGCAGAGCAAGTCTAGATCACCTCCAGCTTTGAGAGAGACATCTCTTTCTCCTTTAAGACCAATTGCACCTGGATCTTCATTAGAAACCAAGAAGAAATCATCTTCACTTGATAAATGCAAAAATAATTCCTTGGAATTAAAGAAGACTAGGTCATCTCCAAGGCAAAGCACATCTGGCTCTTCTCCAATGACCAAAGAACAGTCAAGATCACCTACCAGGACCAAGTCAAGATACTCTCCTGAGATGACAGAATCTTCCCCTTTGAAGCAAGTCAGATGTGGACTGTCCCCTCAGGCAGCACAAGAGAAATCTCCCTCCAGGAGAAGTGAATCCAGGCCATCCCCTGAGCTAAATGGCAAATCTAAATCTCCTCCAAAGCAAAATAAATTTGAAGAAGTGAAAACAAAATCCGGATCTTCTCCAGGGCACAACAAGTCCAGCTCCATGGCAGTAACAGAAAGTGCTTCACTTCCATGCCAAAAGAATAAATCAGGTTCATCTCTCTCTGGAAAAGAAAAAATGCAACCTTCAAAACAAATGCCATCTGAATCATCACCAGTACTTAAAAAAACAGATATTCCATCAAGGCGAAGTAGATCTGGTTCTTCCTCTTCCTCTTCCTCCTCTTCTTCCTCTTCCTCCTCCTCCTCTTCCTCCTCCTCCTCCTCTTCCTCTTCTACTTCTTCATCAACATCTCCAGAAGATAATAAATCTCAGTCACCTCCCAAACTTAGTCGCTCTGCAGGATTGTCAATCAACAAAAATAAACCAGTTTCATCCCCAATGCAAGGCAAAGTATATTCACCTCCAGAACCAGAGAACAGTACATTTGCAACAGTTACAAAGCACAATAGACCTGGATCTTCTCCGGAAATAAAAGACACTTCTAAAGTTGCAGTGATGGGACCCAGATCACCTTTAGAAAAGAAAGGGTCATTTAAAGAGTCATCTCGAAGAAGTAGATCAGGTTCTTATTCTGGAATTACAGAGAAGCCAAAAATACCCTCTAGTGAGAGCAGTTTGGATTCTTCTCCCGAATGGAAAGAGAAAACTCAGAGTAGATCTGTGTCACCAGTCAGACCAAGAATAAAATCAAAAACACCTCCAAGACGTAGAACATCAAGGTCGCCCCCTAAATCTAGACCAAAATCCAGGACACCTCCAAAGCGTGGCCGGTCTGGATCTCCACCAAGACCTAAGTTGAAGTCCAGAACGCCTCCAAGACGCCGTAGGTCTGGCTCATCTCCGAGACCCAGAATAAAATCTAGAACACCTCCCAGACGACGTAGATCTGGGTCATCTCCAAGGTCCCAAATAAAATCCAGAACACCACTCCGACATCACTGCAGAGCTGGATCATCTCCAAGACCTAGAAGGAAATCTAGAACCCCTCCACGACGACGTAGATCTGGATCATGGGCAAGAGAAAAATCTAGAACACCAATTACAAGAAGACTGAGGTCTGTATCACCAGTGAGTCCTAGACGCAAATCTCGAACACCTCCAAGACGTGGACGGTCCAGATCACTCTCCAGAGAGAAATCACGCACCAGCACACATCCACATCGATCTGCATCATCATCCTATGGTGACAAGCCCAGAACATCTTTGCGCCAAGAAAGATCTGGCTCTCCCTCCTGGAGGAGTCACTCCCGTTCACTCTCCAGGCGACGAGATAAATCTCGTGGTTCGGTGCGAAGGGAACGTTCAGTTTCCCCTCCAGTTAGAAGCCGTTCAAGATCATCTTCTCGTCAGGAGAAATCTAAACCACCATTCAGAGGTCATTCCCAATCACCAGTACAGATGTTGCCGTTGTCCCCAGAGAGGACTGCAACAAGTCGGAATGCGTCCCGTTCACCACCCAGATTAGATGCATCACGTATAACCACAACATACAAAGGTACTGGGTCCAGAGTGTCCCCTGATTGTCAGTCATCTCCTGTGAGGAAGCATTCCAGATCAGGCTCCCAGGAAGCCTGCCCATCTCCAGGAAGAAAGTCTCGCTCTCCTCCTGTTCTAGAAAGATACCCCAAGTCTGACCTCCAAGAGAAGCCAGCAAGCTCTTCTCTTTGGCACAGCAAAAACAATGTTGCCATTCCTTGCGCTTTAACTCCACCATGTGAGGAATCTTCTAAATTGCGAAAGGGCCTCTCTCCTGATCTACCTGTGCTACATGACCTGCCTCCAGCATCAAAGAATGGTGATTCTATAGCCATCCGAAAGAGCCCAGGACATAGGAATCAGAGCATGCACCAAGATGTAATTAAAGATGATGCAGGAGTTGGTGCATCTTTGTCAGGGAGAAGCGGTTCTCATGCAGGCTCCCTCTCTCCTGTAAAAGCTAAATTGTCGTCCCACTCCTCCTCCTCCTCCTCTGCTTCCTCCTCCTCCTCTGCTTCCTCAAGTCCCTTACCAGCATTAATTTCTGTCCTAGTGCCCTCCCCTAAAGAAGAGGAGATTGTATCTGAAGGAAAAATAGCAGACAGGTCTGAGGTGCACTTGCCTACCCTTGAGGCTGAGTCGCATGTGGCTTCTGTCATGGAGGATGACACTACCAGTAGCTGTCCCACAGTCCTACAGCTTGATCTTCCCTCTCCTCCACCTTCTGCCCCTCCGAAAGCAAAGAGAAGTTCATCTGCTTCGTCTACCAGCTCTTCATCATCCTCGTCTTCCTCCTCCTCCTCCTCTTCTTCAACTTCTGATTCTGAGTCCAGTTCATCTGAGTCCAGTCCCCATGATCAAGCAACAAAGGATCTTGAGGTCGAGATTGAACAGAAACAGTAAGAACCTTTCTTCTTAGTAATACTCCTCCCCCCCATGTCTTTTATTTATTTATTAGATTTTTATGCCGCCCTTCTTAGACTCAGGGCGGCTTCCTACATGTTAGCAATAGCACTTTTTAACAGATAATACCCAACTTCCAGTTCTTGGTCAGTTAGAATGTATTTGCACATTCTGTGCAAATATGTAAAATAGATACTGGCGTGTATAATACCACCATTGATATTTTTGTTTCTAGTATTGCTAGATGTAATATAATGAAGTTTTGATTGAACTCTCGCGCCAGTTGAATTCTAATCCAGTTTATATAATCAAATACAAAAAAAAGGCCAACGAGCTGTATTTTTATGCTTGGCTGTAATATGGGTGGGACAAGCTTTCTTCTACTGTAGGGAAATCAAATGAGCTCAAGGAGCAACAAAGTCGTTCTTGATTCTAAGTAAATTGCTGGTGATAGATGATTTCAGAGAATAGGAACCAGATGAGGATCTCTGGTGCAACATGGCTATTCTGGGATAGTCACTTGATCATGGCCCAGTGGTTGGGTCAACTGCATGGGCAGTGGTAGGCTTTGGGTGTGCCCCTGTACAGAGTGGTCGTTGTGTATATCTTCCATCATCTGTATTTTCCTCAGCTCTCATATTTATACTGCCAATTGAAACATAAGTTTTCACTCATCTCTTCATAGATTTGGTTTTGTCTTCAATTTTTTTATAGCTGCCCAAATCAACCAGTATAGTGTGTAGAACTGATATTGTAGACATTTCAGAAATGATTCTTCATTGATCATGCTTTTGAAAGATTGTAATGATGGCCTTTATCCACCAGAGGTCATATTTGCTGATGTTACTGGGTAGGACAAATAGATACTGTACTGTATTTTTACAGAATCTAATTTTGCTCTGTATTATCTGTATTAGGTATTGTGGAATTGTACTGCATCAGAGTATGCCAGCAGAAAATAGATGATTATCTTTGTGCAAAATATGTATTTAACATAATTTAAATAAATAAAGTCTTGGCTTATGTAACTGTTGTAATTCTGCTTTCAGGATATTAGTCTGGAGAACTAGGGTTGGGGGTTTTTGGTTTTTGTTTTAAGATTTGGAATAGCACAGCAAGGCAATGACTGTAGAGAATTAATGGGATAGCAAGAAACAGCTTGATAGAACCTGTAATTAAATCAATGTTCCATTTTGAATCCTTGGCTGTTTGGGAAGCTGTTTAGTCATCATTATTTTTTGTTTGCAAGAGTACCCTATCTTCAACTCAAAATGTTTGCATTCTGAATCTGTTAATGCAAGTGACTCATCTCTTGTTTCCTAGGAAATGAGTCTCCATGAAGTAGCAGTAGCCTTTGTTAGGGAAAATCTATGCTTCTGAGTTCACAGCATGTTAGATTCTTTTAATTACAAAAAAAGAAAGTGGTATGTTGCAAAAATGTTATCAGTTTCGATTTTACTTTATTTCCAGTAATGTTTCTATGCTTTTCATAAACCTCAGGAGCATATCTGGAAGGACGCTGCAGTGTGGGTCTTAGTTTTTTAAGGACATATAAATGTAAAGAAAAAAAATAAGATGGTTAGTGTGATAAGAAGTAATCATGTTAGTTTTCTTTATGGCATTTTCGGGCTGCTTATTCCAACCAAGTTTGTCATTTCATGATGCATAAGATTCCTTATTACAACTATTTTTTATAAAAAGGCTGACTGCTGCTAAGAAAAAATTTGAAAAGACTCAAATCAATTGTTTCCCTAAACATTTCCCATAAACAACATGAGCTGGAGTTATGTGTCCATTAAGAAATGTTTCTTCAGTTAACCTGGCTGAAACATTTTTCCTCTGTTGCAGCCATGCAGTTGTTGCAGTCTTAAATTATACCCTCTTCCCTGTACTTTTTTCCTAAAGACCACCAAGCCCAGTGCTAAAAGAGACTAAAAGTGATGAGCAACCATTAGAAATGGACAAACGTAAGCGCCGTTCTCAAAGCTCAAGCAGTACAAGCAGCAGCTCTTCTTCTTCGTCATCGTCCTCTTCTTCAGCCTCTTCATCTTCCTCATCTTCCTCCTCTTCGTCATCTTCCTCCTCCCCCATGCCAGTGCCTAAAACAGGACTCCAGGCAGTGATGAAGGCCCCCGTGAAGATGAAACCATCTCCAGAGAAGAGAAAGTAAGTATTCTGTCAATGAAGAGATACACTTTGCATCTAAGAATCAATGTTCTATTATTTACTGAAAATGTTGTTGAATTGTAGAGGTGAACTAGGCCTTCCTTTCCTTGTTTTGGCATCCTAATAAGAGGAGACTTTGTCCTGTTTGCTGAACGTTTAGAATGGCTTCTGGCATCACATGCTTAGTGCAGATGTCATGAGATCTTGGAGAAATAGTCCAAGAAGACTGCCAGATGCTAAAAGAGCTGTGAAAGATTTGTGACACTATTTCTTTTGGTTTAGAGATGTATAATTACAATAGGACTGCACATTGTTGGCCGTACCTAAAAGTACTTCAAAAATATTGCAAAATATTACTTTAAAAATATTTGCTAAGAACATTGCAGTTTATAACTGATGGTATTTTCATTACATTATCTTGTTTGCCATGTTTTCCTATGGATATAGAAGGGAAATTCTGGATAGTGTATTTGATGGTCCTCTTTCTTTTAGAGTAGTGTTTCTTATATTTACAATATTTTAATTAAGTTTTTTTCTTAATATAAAATAAAAATATAGAAAATGGGAAATATAGATAATGGGAAAAATGGGGGAGAAAGGGGAAAGATGTATAAAATGAGGAAAGAAAAATGAAAGGAAGAAATAAAAAGTGATTTTCAGCTTTTTTTTGTTGCAGTGAGATACATAACACAATTATATTAACTTTTTGCTTTCTATAATAATGGTCTACTTAATTGTCAAAACCTGAAATGAAAATTTTCTTTTTTTTTCTTTTTGGAGTATAAAGTCCAAAAAAGGTTTCCAGATGGATACAAGTCATTCTTTTCCCTAATTAATGTTATTAAATTTGCTGTCTCTGCCAATCTTGTATCTTTTCAATCTATTTCCTCCAGTTAGTGTCTCTTCCCTTTTTTGACCATTTTTTAAACCATTGGCTCTTTCTATCGCTAGGTCACGCAGCCCTAGAAAACCAATTGATTCATTGAGAGATTCCCGCTCTCTGAGCTACTCCCCAGAAGAACGGCGTCAGATTTCCCCTCCTACCCAACCAGCCTCTGCGCCAAGGGATCGGCGTAGGTAAGTCTCTTCAGCAAGTCTTCTCTTGGCTGAGAAATTGTTTAGAGATTATTTCCAGAATGCATTTAACATCCAGGTCTGTTTCATACCCTGATTCTCTATCCAGAGACAGATCTAAGGATAGGTCCCTGCAGAGAAACAGACGAAGCAACAGCAGGTCCCCAGGACGAAAACGGCGACGCAAATCTCCCAGTCCCCGAGCTCCTCGTCGCAGAACTTCAAGGTAATGAGCATGACTTTGCTAGTTTTAGAAATGCCTAACAATTGCTAAAGGTCCCAATAAATGTAACGATTTGATTACTGGACTATACTTACTATAATTTTGCTATTTTTAACACAGTATGTTCCTACTCATTTCCTGAATGTATGGTGAAATTGTGCTAGTGTCTTTAATCCTAAAATCTCCAGTCTCTGAATTCTTCTCATCTACATTTAGGTATAAATTAAATGACTTGCTTGATAATTTGCCAGAGCATCAATATCATCTTTATTTCCATGAGCGTTATTTGTTTAGTGGGCCTGTCTGAAAAAGACAAAGCTAAGCTGAAATAATGATGGATGGAATGTCCTTAACTAAATTGGAGATATAACAAAGATATCTTTGCTAATTTCTCTTCTGGTAAATGGCTAATTTGTGGCTCTATCCATTATTTATTTATTTAGATTAGATTAGATTAGTTTTCTAGGCCGCCCTTCTCCGTAGACTCAGGGCAGCTTACAAAACAGGAATAAATACAAAAGGAACATGTAAGAAACCCAAACATTAAAACTAATCTAAAAAAAACCATCCACATCATTCCATTACAATCATACATGTGGTCAGAACAGGATGCCAATGCTCAACGGTCCCAAGCCTGCCGGCAGAGGTGAGTTTTTAAAACCTTACGAAAGTCAAGGAGGGTGGGGCAGTACGAATCTCTGGAGGGAGTAGATTCCAAAGGGCCAGAACTGCCACAAAGAAGACTCTACCCCAGGTCCCCCAGATGGCATTGCTTAACTGATGGGACCTGAAGAAGGCCAACTCTGTGGGACCTGACCGGTCGCTGGGGTTCATGAGGCAGGAGATGGTCCTGTAAGTAACCTGGTCGTAAGCCACGTAGGCCTTTATAGGTCATGACCAACACTTTAAATTGCACTTGGACTAATCGGTAGCCAATACAGCTCGTGGAATAATGTTGAAATATGGATATACCTTGAAAGGCCCATAACGACTTGCGCAACTGAATTTTGCACTAACTGCAGTCTCCAAACGTTCTTTAAAGGTAGCCCCATGTAGAGGGCATTGCAGTAATCGAACCTTGAGGTGTGAAGGCATGTATGACTGAGAAGAGACTCCCTGTCCAAATAGGGCCCCAACTTGTGCACCAGGCAGACCTGAGCTAATGCTCCTCCCCCCCCCCGGTCACAGCTGAGAGGTGGTGTTCTAAGTTTAGCTGTGGATCAAAAGGGACTCCAAAGCTATGGACCTTCTCCTAGGGGGTCAAAAGTTCTCTCCCAAGGTGATGGACGGAAGGAATTGTCCTTGGGAAGCAAAACCCATAGCCACTCCGTCTTGTCGGCTTTGTGCCTGAGCCTCTTAACACTCATCCAAACCCCAACAGCCCCGAGACACCGGCACATCGCCTTCACTGCTTCATTGAATTGACACAGGGTGGAGATGTACATCTGAGTGTCATCGGTGTGCTGATGGTAACTCACTCTATGTTGCCAGATGATCTCACTCAGAGAACTATGTTTCTTATCTACTTGTTCTCTGAAATGTAAGCTGTTAGGGAAATTTGCCATAACTTATTTAAAACAGAAATGGCTTCTCTATGGCTTCTTTCTGTGGATTTTAAGTATATGGAAGGCATTATATTAATCTGTTTTCATGCTTAGTACATTGGAAATACATTCTTAAGTTTTTCCAGAGACATTTCAATATATACACTTTTGCCTCTTTGAATTTCCTTTTTTTCTCCTCAGTCCCAATATTTGTACCAATTGTATTTCAGTAGTCATGTTTCCTTAGTACAATGTATTTTAAAATATTTGTAGTTAGTTCTACCAATCCCCTCTAGGCTAAGAGGTTGGTTGATAAGGGTTTGCCAATTTGTTTTGTATTGCTTAATTTCCCCCCTCTATCTTCTCCCCAAGGTCCCCGTAAGCCCTTTGGAGAGCGGAAAGTCCTTGTCCTCGCAACCACAGACTGCACCACCCCCAGCCTCCAGTGCTGTTCCAGGTGGGAGCCCCCCACCTCCTGATGTCCACTGGAAACCAGTGTGTTTGCATGAGGGGGGGGAGTGGAGGTCTCTTCATTTGCCATCACCTCATTAGTTTTTTCTTTTACTGTTCCTGTCTTTATTGCCCGCCATTTGTCGGCAGCTACATTCCCCTTGTCCCTGGACATTTCTGCTCAACACCCACCAGGATCCGCAGCATCTATGCTCCTCTTCCTCTTCTTCCAACAGTTGGTGATGTTCATTTGATTCCCCCCCCCTCCAGTGAGCATTTTTTTTCTGTGCGTTTTTGCAGCTAAAATCTTTATTTCTGTGTTTTGAAAGAGCTGTCTCCTTTTTTTTTTTGATTTAGACATAAAAGGTTTTTAAACAAACCAAACAAATGGGTGGGTGGGAAGTAGAGGGATATGTGATCTAATCTGTTTGATTTAGTGTTTCTCAGATCCCCTCCCCTCTTGGAAATGGTGGAGGGTTGTAATAAAAAGTTGGAGTGCATGTTACCAACCAAGAATTAGAGGGAAGGCAATGCTATTTAGTAGCTCCTTCCTCTGTTCCCCACTGTTTCTATCAAGGTTTTCTGGAGAAAATCAGGCAGCTTCTTTCAATAGCCTGCAACAGTGGAGCCGATTCTCGGTGGTGGCAAAATTGAGGGATAAACTATTCCTGCTCCTCCCCTTCCCCCCAGAACAAAATACATGCAATATGCAGTGCTCTTTTTCCTTTTTATTCCTCCCTCAAAGGAGACACTTTCATTTTGATCAGCTGAGCCAGGTCACGAGGGTTAAGTTTGGAACTGGAACAGGGGCATTTAGGCATTTTAGGGGGAAGGTGACTGAAATTTTGCTGAGAAGAAGCTGAGAAACCCTAAATCAGGGAGGGTGGGAACAGAACTTTCTTCATATTTCTTAAAAGCATTTAATTTTTTTTGATATGTACAGCAAGGAGATTTTTTCTGTCAAATAAACTTACGAAATGCAAAATCTGTTGCTGAGTCAGAATTTTCTTTAAGCCTGTTCAAAGGATATTTCAGTTAAATTAGGCTTTTCAACATTACTTTTGGTTTGTTTCGGATGAACGAATGACTAGAATAAAAGTTTAAGTCCCATCCATTTAGAATAGAATAGGAATAGAATAAAATAGGAATAGAATAGCATAGAACAGAATAGAATCCTTTATTGGCCAAGTGTGATTGGACACACAAATTTGTCTTTGGTGCATATGCTCTCAGTGTACATAAAAGTAAATATATATTTATCAAGAATCATGAGGTACAAAATGATTGTCATAGGATTCAAATAAACTATTGGGAAACTATTAACATAAAGCCTAAGGATTTAGAATCCATGCATGCACAAATTTCTCTATTCAATCTGCTGAAGATTGTTAACACAAAAGATTTGCCTTGTCAAGTTGTGTCCAACTCCAGGGGGCAGTGCTCACTCATCTCCATTTCTTAGCCGAGGGAGCCAATGTTGCTCGAAGACATTTACATGGTCATGTGTTCAGCATGACTATATGCCGAAGCAGACGGAATGCTGTTACCTTCCCAATGAAGTACCTATTTATCTATCCAGATTTGCATGCTTTTGAACTGCTAGGTGGGCAGGAGCAGCAGCAAGTAATGGGTGCTCACCCTGTCACATGTCACTCAGGCCTCGAATCTGGGCTATCAGCTTTTCACCTGGCAAGCTCAGCATCACTATGGTTAAACTAAACCCAAAAGTACTTTAATACAGATTAACAAGAGATGGAAGGAACCCTGCAGGTTATATAGTCCAGCCACCTGCTCAAGTAGAAGACCCTATCTCTGCCTCTACCTAGGATCGAACTCTAAACCTGATTGTGAGACAAAAGCTTCACCTCTAGTGAACCAAAAGCTCTTAAACCTAAACATTTTGAGTTCATTTTGTTTGGGCAGAGTTAATAATAGTGTTCAAACCACTTCTTTTTCAAATAGAAAAAAAAGCTTTCAAACAACTGCAATATACCTTATTTGTGTCTATGGTATGTGATTAGACATGCATAGATAAATTTATTTTTCTTGATCTTTTGTGCATTTGAAGCATTACACTCAGCAGAGCAAGTTCAGATTTGAAATAACAAGGCTGAACAAAATAAGATTCTTCCATCCAATAATAAAAAGCAATAAAGGAATGGCTATAATGCCTCTAGCTTTTAAAGAATCCCAATATTTTGTCTGTTCTCTCCCACTTTAAACACAGCTTCCTCCCGGTTGTGTTTATCTTTCTTGCAGCTGTCTGTTATAGGCTTTCGATTATTGTCTACACAGGGCTCTCTGTTAAAGCCATCCTGGTTTGCCTTTTGCCCATTTCAATCCTTTAACTGAAATATGAGTAAATATTTAGGATTTTTCTGTGAGTTAGTGTTCTGGATGGGGAAGAGAGGAGGAAACTTAGATATTAATTGACCTTACCCATCATGTCTATTAATACATGTTAAATCCTACTTTGGCAATATTATTTCTACTCTTGCTTCACAAAGGAAGACGCATTCCATGCCAAAAAAGTATACAGATGGCAAACTTCTTTTTTAAAATTCTCTTCTCACTCATGTTGAATCACAAACCAATAACAAAACTCTTGGTGTGGAATTTCTCATTTTATTGTTTGGTATGCATGAGCCTAAATCTTAGACAATGGAGTGAATTGTGTAATTACTGAGGATAAATTATACTGCAGCATAATAAAAATTACATATTTTGACTGATAGTTATCATTCCATGCCCCACGTTTTTTTCTCTGTGCCATTCATTTCTGTTGCTAGCCTTACGTATGTGCTAGGTGATAGTGGAATTCAAAAGGCTGTTTCTCAGCCTGGAAAATAAATCGTCCTGAAATTATGTGGAATTACCGTATATGATCCCAAGAAATAAAACAGAAGTTTCCTGTCTGGTATGAGCAATTACTAGCTATGCAACTTTTGCAAACAGATATAAATAATATATTAATACATTTAGGCAAATGTTCTTTTATTGAATGAGTGCAATAAATTAATTGCATTTTTATAGATGTTTCCTGTTCAGTAAAATTATTGAAACACATGGACCCATTTTGTGTAGCCCGGTACTGATAATCTTTTTGTCCTTGAGACTAGCAAGAACAGTAAATGGGAACAGGTATTATGTGCCACTAAATATGGAAGAGGCACAAGCTCAATTTGGAGCACTTCGGAAATGGCATTGGTAGGGTTGCCTTGACACAGGTAAACCTTTCCATCCTTTTTTTGAGTAGGTGTTTAAGTAAGAGATCACTGTAGAACAAGTGCCATTTGTACTCTTAACCTTGTAAAAAGCCTTATATTAACTTAGGCTGATTTAGGTCTGATTAAAGGATTTTAAAGCAAAACACCCTGGTTCCCATTTGTAAACTGGTGAGGGAAAACTAATTTGGGAAGCATTGTGTGAGAGTATAGTGATTTAAGGATAGCAATCTCAACAGGAGCCACTTAGAAGCCTCTTGTTCCATTTCCAACCTTTTATTTTAAATTATAAACAAAAGTTACATCACTAAAATGTAGCCATTTTGTAGCTATATTTTGGGAAGTGGGGACCATATACAGTCCATGAACTGCCTATGTTTGCTGTTTGTTTTTCCTCCTGGCCACGTTGGCATGCATAGATGGGGGATTTTAAGCCTCTTTCTAAATGCTGGGGTCATGTACCTTTATTCCTGGTAAGAAACTCATGTTTTTGATTTTAGGGAATGAGATGACATCTCGTGTACTGAGAGCTCCCAAGAATCCAGTCTCCTGTGTGCCTTTCCTTACCATAGTTGTAACAGTTCTTTGAAATATACAATATGATGACAAATAGTAATTAAGACACCACAACCAGGTTGGTAGCCCTGATGGGAAAGTTCTTGAATCTTCATTTCAGTTCTTTAATCCCTGAGAAAGATATATATCTGGAAGTGATGCCTGCACAGGATTTTCAGGTAAACTGAATTGTGCTTTAATCTTCCCATGTGGCATGCAGACTTTAAAACGAATAGAGGGGATGTATAAAAATAAATTAGGGTTGTAAATGTGGTAAAATGTACTTCCCCTTTTCACATTATAAAAATAAAACATCTCTGTACTTATCTTTTTCTCCACATCTGAGGCGGACAGTGTTTTAAATGAACAGTTTTTTGCACACAAGTTTTAAAGGAAAAGCAGAGCAATTTCTGCACTCTACATTGTGTTAGATATTCATATGTACATTCATTGATATCATTGGATGTAAAATGCTGTATGTGGGCATGCGTGGGCATGCGCATGTACCTTTGATGACTTACGATCGATTTGAAAAATCCCTGAAATTTTCTTATCAATATTTTTAGAAAGTAGACTGCCATTGCTGCCTTCTGAAGGCTGAGAGAAACTGAATGGCCCAAAGTCATCCAATTATCTTTGTACCTAAGCCAGCACTGAAGCAGATCATCTGGTTTCAAGCCTACTGCCTTTAACCCTTAGGTTTGCTTTAAATAATATTTTATTGATTAGATAAATTAATTAATTAGAAGCAGAATAAGAAGCTAAATGTTGATCCAAACAAGGTCTAATTTAGGTTAATAGATTATTTAATATTAATGGAATCTAATTCAATTAAATTTCTTTGTATCTAACCAGCAAACTGGTTGAGAACACAACAGAACTGAGTTTGAAGTTTTAAAATGTTTAAAACTTTAAAATGAAGCTTTTGGCTTTTCCAACCTTTGTTGAATGAATTCAATGTATATTTGTGTTAATATTTTATTTTCATTACACTAATGGGCATGAAATATTTCAGTATTAGGAAGCCCCTTCCACATACATAGTTACTAGCTTATCCTGTTATCATCATTCTTCACACTTCAGCCAACCTCTTCCCTAAATGGCAAAATTAATTTAGGTTTGCAGGGAACTATATAATGAGTTTCTAAATGTAACTAACAGAAGAAATAAAACTTAATGAGTTTTGAATTTGGCTTTGCTCAACTAAAATATTTTTGTTTGACTCTTCAAAAATGTGAAATGTAGCTGAAGAGAGAATATGACTCATGGAAGACGGAGGAAATAGCAAAATTGCACAAAGAAAAAGTACAAACCATGATCACTTTGGTAGCTTTTCTCCTTTATTTTATTTAAATGCAAAAACATGTAATATGATCCTAAATGTAGCTTGGGGAACTTTAAGTCCAAATGCTGGGAAAGAGGGGTGAGTACATCATGGCAGTACATCAAAAGGAATCTGTACTTAATTAAATGAAATATTGTGCAATATGATTGGTGGACAATCCGACAATACTTACACATTATGCTTCTGTTTCTGTTTTCCATTCTTAATTGTGTTGTCCCTTGTTGCCTCCGTTGCTCACAGTACACTCATCCATAAAGTAGGAAACACTACACTTGGACACAAGCGTTTAGTAGTGCTTTCTACTTTATGGATGAGTCCACTGTCCATAAAATGTATCTTTGATCTGTAACTGTCATCTTCTTCCAGAATCGCCTCCTGAGTTGTTTCCTAAGTCTTCCCTACCCCACCCGCTCACAGCTCCCTGGTGGCTGATAAGACAGGGAGATGCTAGCAGGAGGAGAGGTTTGACAGTCTGTTTTATGGGCTAAGAGTGACACAGCATTTTTAGTGTTAAAAGATCTCTTACCAGATACATTCACAGTCTATATAAAGTTTCTACTGCTTCTAACAGCAGAATGAAAGGGTGAATAAATTAAATCTGGATGGGTTCACCACTTTACTAGATACATATGGCAAAATTGTGTAGAAAATAAGGCTCCAAATTCTCGTGAGAATGGCTTAATTCCCTCCCTCCCCATTTTTCTCTTTGGTTTCCTTCTATCTGAACATCAAAATTGCCCCCCCTCCCCCCCCCCCCGCACTCCAGTTGTAGAAAGACTGAGTAACTTGTGAATTCGATTATAAGTAAAAACATTTAGAAAAAGAAAAACTGGTGGTTAGCATTCCACTTTTTAGATGGCCATTTCATATGACTCCTTTGAACCTGTTGATGTGGCAAAGTGCTGAGAATATATGAATATGTGCATAGCCTGCACTTTTTAGTAGTGTGTCTGCCAAGACCAGTGTACAATGCTCACTTTGCATCCCAAATTATTTTTATGCATCTCTTCCTTTCTTAACTTGTTTCTCCCTGTGCAGTCTTGAATTCTGGAACGCCTTCCCCAAATGTGTGCAGTGGAGGGGGGAGGACAAAAATTACTAGTTGTTTTCTTTTCTCTTAAAAAAAAGGTATATTTCGGAGGAATGTGCTAAACTAAAACCAAATTGTGTGAAACTGAACTAAATTCACCTTTCTTTTTCTATTCCCACTTCCTTACTCTCTTTTTAAAGTGCTAATCATATTGGTTTTTATACAGGGATTTCACTAATAATGGCAGAATTATTGACAGATCTGTCTCTTGATGTCTTCATATCATTGGTCCTGAAGTAAGTGGTAAAATCTGGCTTACCCAGTTCATATTTAATCAAAGAAACCTCTCCCCCAAATTGGTAGCCATCTCTCTAGCTTACTTAACTTCCTGCAATTGTTTGTTTTATGTATAACATTAGAAATTACCCAGTAATAGGTGTTATATTTGAGCAGAGGTCCTAATTCATTTTAGTTTTTCTGCACATGCACTCTGTTCAAATAGCACTTGGAGCTGCAAGATTAATAATAATAATAATAATAATAATAATAATAATAATAATAATAATAATAATATTATTATTAATTAGATTTGTATGCTGCCCCTCTCTGAAACTTGGAGCGGCTCACAACAGGTTGTGAGTAAGTTGTAGTTCAAAACTTTGAAGTGACACAGAATCACTCTACATTGGATTAGAAATAAGTCATCTGGGCTTGAGGTTTTACTGGAATGATTGATCATAATTAAAGATTGGTGATGAATTGGAAAAAAATATACGAGTGTGAGCTATTAAATGACATTTCTTTGATACTGCATTTCTCAATCCTCGCCTTGAAATCTCTTATTTTCTTTGGCAGAAGTAGATGTTTTGCAGATTGTGGTGACAGACATGTGTAGTTCAGGTTTTGTTGTAGAAAGCAAATATTTCTGTTGAATTTTTTTTTTTAAAGGTGAGCAATTAGCTTTGAAAACCAGTATAACTTCCACAGTCTGGTAACTATCCTGCATGTTAAGAAGTTGACTTAATCTTTCTTAAAATCATGCTTTAACTTTCAAAAGCACCCTAAATTAATTTTAGTTAATGAAAAATGTTTTTTTTTTTTAAAAAGAAACATCTAGCACACTAAATTCTATTTGAAATTCTTGCCTTCTCCACTCAATTTAGAAAAACTATAAACAGGTCAACATTAAGTCAATCAGGGTTTTAGAACATTTTAGTAGAGATAAAATGAAGAGTGAGCCTTATGTAACTTGCATTAAGTTCAATGAAAATAGTGTGAAATAAATCCTACACAAATAAATTTAGTAGAGATAACAGGTGAAGCTGAGAAAAGCAGCCATCCAAATTGATCAGCTCCAGTACCTTACTATCATCTTTAAACAATACAGCAAAGTGTGAATAGCATGCCTATTTCATAATGACCAGTCAGACAAAGAAGACAAAGTACAGTATAGCTATTTTTCAGGGTACAGTACTGTAAAACCATGCATTAGCTTGTTTAATGGGTAAATGTAATTTTTGAGAGTAGTTACAGGTAAAAAGGTTTATGGTGATGTACTATCACAGGTGGTCTGTAAGAAATGAATGTTCTGCAGACCTATCTTAATTATATTTTGGGGTTAGGAAATGAGTTATTACCTAGTATAAAGAACATATCTTTAGAGAATGTTTGGTTTTTGTATTAATTTCAAAAACGATAGACAATTTACAACAATGTAATTTGATTTAATTAAGTGTATGTTATTTTTCAATTATCATACTAAAGGGCATATGATTTAGTCTGTTGTTTTACCAAGATTAACAAACAAATATATCCATTGGCTCAGAGAAAATATCATTTTGAATTTAGGTCTGATCACATTTACTTGAATATGATCTTTACAGACATCAGTTTGATTTATTCTAAACAATATCATAGCATACGGCAAAGCAGAGCCATAGAAGAGTAGCATAAGAATTTATGGCTGTTGTATACTGTGTTATGAAGAAACATTTTTGAAATACAGTGCAAAGAACCTATTGACTTGTTCATAATCCCTTGGAGAAAATCCAAGTCTTCGATCAGTTGGGATTAAGCCCAATTGGAACTTTTAAATAAAGAATTAAATATACTATTAAATATCTCTCCAAATGAACAACAAAAAAGAGCTTTACAAAGCAGCTAGTTCACAGGTATTTTTAAGGTGATTTTTAAAAAGTGAAGATATATTGATGAAATTTCTTCTTTCCCTTAATTTTTTAAATCAAAATATTGACATTTAAAGAATATTTTTGTGGTTAATTTATCCAGAGATGCCATATCCATTTTTCTTTCTTTTTTATTGTCTTTGATCTCTCCCTGCCCTTCTTCGTATTAAAGCAGTAGTTTAGAAATTTTCTTTTATGAAATAATTGCATTGTGATTGAAAGTACTATTAGAATTACATTATAGAAGTACCGTATTATGTAGGATCGGTCTGAACCTCAACCAAAATTTTTGAGAATACAAAACTCTCATAGATTATTTGGTACAGTGCTTCTGTCTAAAATCCTAGGAGATTTTGGGAAGAAAGCCAGAATTTTGAATAACAATATTAAAAACCTTGTCTTGTATTCTCTTTGGGTTTCGGCCATTTTAAGAAAGATTACGGTACTTATTTCAGCCACCCGCAGTACTCTTGCGAACCACTAGTGGCCTCTGAAGCACATGTTGAGAATTATTGAACTAGATCTTTGTGTATTTGCAAAGACAAAGGTGCTTTTTCAAGAGGCAAATGGACTTTCTGGTTTTTTTCTCTGAAGTTGTTTCGGTTCTCATTCAAGAAGCTTCTTTAGGTAAAGAAGATTCATGGATGAGAAGCGAAGGTCTTCAAAGAACCCTCCCCCCCAGAAAGTCCAGTTACCTCTTCAAAAAGCACTTTTGGGACAACCGTTACATGGATGAATTAGAATCTCCATATAATTAACTTAGACAATTTATACTCCCTTCAATGATTTTTGGCAAAAGCCTTTCAACTTTGCCTTATTGTTAAGTAGGGTTCAAGCACTATAGCAGTGGGTCCCTTTCCTACAGAGTGTGCTTTACAAACTCTTGAATATGAAAGGATCACTTCTGCTTCCTTCTGTCTTTGATATTGCATTTCACTGTGGTTCCAAAATAGAGGAAAAGAAATAATTCATTATGTCTTACCAGCCAGTCCTGTTCCAGAGGCAGGATTCATGAAGGAAGATTGATTGTATCCTGAGTCAAAGGAGAGTTTTCATATCAAGGTTCTGAGCAAAGGTGTAGGAATTGCATTACACCCAAACAACATAGGAAAGAAATAGCCTTAGAACAAGTGAACAATGGAATAGAAAGTAAAGAACTCCTTTAAAACACTATTAACAATCTTGATTGGGGAGAGTGGAGTTGATTTGAAAAGAAGTTTGAGGGTCTTTCTCAAAAGTAGAAGGCACATGATTAAATTTCAAAGTTCCCTTACATAGTGCCTGAAGAAGCCAAAATGTGCCCTTGCTGGCACCTCCGCCATATTTCCTCTTGTTAAGTCAGACTATGACTTATGTAACTTCCCCATTTTTGCTTCCCGTCCTAAATAAGTTTAAAATGGCTTAATAGGAATGGGTTTATTCTTTTTTGAAACATTTTCTTGCAACCATAGATACAGGAATTTAACAGACTTAAGAAGAACAACAACCCTATTCTCTATTCCACCTGCTTCTTGAAAAAATATGAACCTTAAAGAACTCCTTTCTCTATTTTCCCCTTAGATGAATTTGTCCTGGTTCTTGCTCAGAATACCTGACTTGACATGCTGGTAAGTGAGGCTCTCAAGGAGCCCATGGATATAGTTGCTCAAATTTCAGCTATGAAAACTTAGAATAATCATTTGTCTCATGAAAGACACAAGTGATTATTCTAGGTTCATAGCTGAAATTTGAGCAACTATCCATGGCGCCCACCCTTCCCCTTAACAGCCCATAGCAATTTTGTAAAACTACCTCTTGCTTGTTTGCAATCTTTCCGGACCACCAAGGAAACCAGCTGCCAGATGAAGTAGAGAGAGATGGAGGCAGTGGTGCTTCGCTCATTTATAGAAGATGCCTCGTCATATTCCCCGCCTAGTTTCTCCTCCCACTCGAGAAGATAATCACATGACTCTTGCTATCTCCTTTCCCTCCCAGGCCCAAACCACAGGAAGTGTCAAGAGGCCTCTCTTCTCTTAAGTAGAGCAGGAAATTATATCTACCCACCCCGATGTCTCAGAGTGTTGCCTCCACCCCTCCCCATGTAGCAGGGAGCTGTGGTTAAATCTATTTGTGGGGTGTAGCTCTCAGCTACGTTTGGCTATAAGCAAAAGGAACAGGCCGAAAGACTCTGGGTGAGGCTTGGCCACCTGTATCTTTTAAAAATAGTGTGATTCTGAAGCTAAAGCAGCTCTAAGTGAAGTTAGATTTAGCAGAGTATGTTGAAATGGCAGCCCCGCTGAGCTATGCAGTAGAATGGTGCAGATATGGTCTGTGGAACTCTGGAGTAGAAGCCTTTGTACAATAGAAGACAATTCTGTTTCAAGAGAAGGTTGCATGGTCCCTTCTCTATACCCACAATTAGTTCTCTGTTCTCACCATAGATATATCAGTACACATTTTAGAAAATCTCTGTATGCTAACGATGAAGCTTGACCCACTGTTGGTGGCTTTACAAATCTGTTCCTTATCACTTTGATTATATATTTTATCTTTTTTTTTGTTTTGCAGTTGGGATATATCCATGGGAATATTTTTATCCTCCTTCAGTAATTTATCTTGCATTAATATATATGTATCTAACAACAACAACAATAATAACAATATCAGCAGCAGAAGCAGCACTAGCCTATACAGCTGAATTTGGGCATGGACAGATTGGACAAAATCCAGGTCCATGTTTGTCTGGAAGCATTTCTTTCCATCTGGGACCATCACACCGAATTGCATGGTCATTCCAAGGATGGTTCTAAATTAGGATTGGTGGTATTTGATTTTAATTCTAGCAGCATACTTAAGCACTGGCCTTGGATTGAGATCAGAATATCTTCCATTACTACAGATTTTAAGGGATATTATTCAGTTGATATAGGGAAACTGTCAGATGCTTATGTACTTGGGCAACCTTTTGTACTGTGCTCTATCTTCCTTTCTTTTCTTGTCACCTGATTATAACCTGATGATAATTTGTGCTGGGACTTTAGGCGCCTTTTTCACAGCTTCTCTTCACAGCTTCTCCTAGTGGATCTTGTATTTTGCTATAAGTTTTCTACCAAGATTCTTCTGGGAATATTTAGAATTTTGAGAACATGCAGTTTCATCAAATGGCTTCCATATACAGAATGTGGCAAATCGTTACATCCATTTTTATTTGAAGGCAAACTGGTGATGTTTTTCCTAACAGATCTTCTAGGTTTCTACTACTTGAGGTTTCTTTATTATTTTCTGAGCAACTAGACTCACTCCCAAAGTCTAGTCTTTTATTTTCTAAGCATATCTGTGGGAATGTTGAGAAACCCCGGAGCTTTCCATAATGTCCAAGGCATAAAAATAATAGAAATAAAATAAAATGAACTAGACCCTGGTAAGGTCCAAGAAATATGTCACTGAACATGTTGCCACTCTGTGCTGCAGTACTGGGGATCCAGTATTTGTCTAGACACATCATGAATCCTTGTAAAAATGTTTTTCTTTCCAGACTGTTGACTCCAGATTGCCATTAACATTTTATGACAATTTTGCAACAGGCAGATGTCAGAAGTAGATAAACAATCTTTTGAGTATCTTGTTTACCACTGGTAATTAATTGAAAGAGTCTGAAAGTATCTAGGAAGAAGCAGCAGGCTCAGGATTGAGAGCAAACTAAGGATGTTTATACTTGCCATCACTTGGCGAATCCATAGGGATTCATGGCTTCCATGACAACCATGAACCTGTCCCAGGTAGTTCAGGGTCCAACTCATGGGATGGGGGGAGCACACACTTGACCTACAGTTCCTCTCGGGGTAGTGGAGATGCTCATTCCGGTTCATGGGCACCAGCCAACTGGTCTTTGTGCATGCCGGAAACTGAAAGAGCGGATCGCTGGTGCACATGCGCATGTTGGAAAGCTGAGCTGCTGGTTCCAGTGTGCACATGCAAGCTGGCCAGGTGGTTCTGGTACGCACATGTGTGCCAAAACCAGAAATACTAGGTGACCCAGCATGCATATGCACGCCAAAAACTGGAAACTCAGCTTCCCGGCGCACCAGCGAACTACTCTTCCAGTTTCTCGCGCTCCCCCCGCATGTACTCCCGTTTCAGCACTCGGTGCCGAAAAGGTTCGCCATCACTGCCCTATACCATTTCAGACAACTCCTTATCCAATCTCTTCTTAAAAACTTCCAGCGTTGGAGCATTTACAACTTCTGGAGGCAAGCTGTTCCACTGATTAATTGTTCTTATCAGGAAATTTCTCCTTAGTTCTAGGTTGCTTCTCTCCTTGATTCATTTCCACCCATTGCTTCTTGTCTTACTTTGAAGTGCTTTGGAGAATAGCTTCACTCCCTCTTATTTGTGGCAGCCCCTGAAATATTAGAACACTGCTATCATGATACCCCAGTCTTCTTTTCATTAAACTAGACAGACATATGCCAGTAACTGTTCTTTATCTGTTTTAGCTTCCAGTCTCCTAATCATCTTTGTTGCTTGACTCTGCACTCTTTCCAGAGTTTCAACATATTTTTTTTACAAAACTGGATGCCATATTCCAAGTGTGACTTTACCAAGTCATTATAAAGTGGTATTAACACTTCATGTGATCTTGAGTCTATCCCTGTATTAATACAGCCTAGAACTGTGTAGGTTTTTTGGCAGCTGCAACACACACAGCACAACCATATTTAAATGGTTGTCTACCAGGACTCCAAGATCCCTCTCACAGGATATACTCATACTATTCTTTAACTCATTTTATGAGTGTCACCAAAGTTAAATTGTACTAGGAATGACTCCTCTAAATCCAGGATAACCAACAGGTCTTCTGCCTCATTGGAAGCATTTTTTCGGTTAGTTTTATATATTAAAACAAGAAAGTAACTTAGGAAAAGTGTGAATGATGCTAGATTGTACAGGATTTTCAGTCTTTATTTTGCTGCTTTGGTGAAACCAGCATATTGTTCATAGTTCTCCTAATTAGCTATGTTAGGGTACAACTCCCCTTATCCCAGGCCAGTGCAGATGCCCATATTGGCTGAGAGCATGAGGAAATTTGGAGAAGACTTTGACTTCTTTTTTTTCCCTCCTCTTTCCTCATCCCCAAGCAACATGACATTATTCAGTTTTCCCTTGTGGTTTCCTGAACGTACAAGAACATCTTATCTGATGAGGCAAGAGTGCTTTTTATCTTTTAAGGAAAGCAGGCAATGGTGTTTACAACTAAGATACTAGTGTCTCAGCTAACGCTCTGTTAAGACTTTTTAATGATAGGCAGCTGTGTGACCGTTGTCTTGGGCATCTGCTTGTGGATTTTCCAAAGGCATCCAAATAATCTGTGTAACAAGCTGAATGCTGTATAAAACGGGCCTTTGGCCTGACCTCTCAGATTCTCTTTTCATTCTTAGGAGAGACGGTTAGAGACAAAAATTCCCTGGTCGCGACTTAATTTTTATTTTTGATTATCTCTCCCCCCCCCCCCCAAAATCTTTTTGCAGAAGTAAGGTGACTTCAGGGGAAAGGGAAGTTGATAGTATGTGGACAGTCTGTGGAGGCATTGCAGCTTTGTTGCAAGAGAGAGGAGGGAGGGAGGGAGAGATATTATTTTCTAATATGTCAAACAATTCATCTAGATAGGGAGACAATTTTCAATGTCTTAAGCATAAAACGTATCAGGAAAGACTTAATGAACTCAATCTGTATAGTCTGGGGGACAGACGGAAAAGGGGGGACATGATCGAAACATTTAAATATGTTAAAGGGTTAAATAAGGTTCAGGAGGGAAGTGTTTTTAATAGGAAAGTGAACACAAGAACAAGGGGACACAATCTGAAGTTAGTTGGGGGAAGATCAAAAGCAACGTGAGGAAATATTATTTCACTGAAAGAGTAGTAGATCCTTGGAACAAACTTCCAGCAGACGTGGTTGGTAAATCCACAGTAACTGAATTTAAACATGCCTGGGATAAACATATATCCATCCTAAGATAAAATACAGGAAATAGTATAAGGGCAGACTAGATGGACCATGAGGTCTTTTTCTGCCGTCAGTCTTCTATGTTTCTATGTCTTAGAGAAAAGCTCTTTCCATTACCTAACTTAACTTTTTTAGAAGGAAATTGGTTAAACGCAGGGTTACTTCTGACCACAAAATATATATTCTCTATATGTTGTGACTCCACTGCTTCTTGAAACACAGATTTCCTTTTGATTCAGGAATATGAATTTTTTAAAAAGTTTAATGTCATGTGCTTTAGAAAATCAAACTGGAAATTCTTCTTCACCTATGTATTATATCATCTGGTTGATTTACTGAATTTGGCAGTTTCCTAAAAGGAAAGATGCTCCACTGAACATCATAATTATTTGATAATCCCTCTGTGGAGATCTCACTTCTAATGAGTAATGGGTTATAATGTTATAACAATCAACTGCTTTCTGCCTTCCTTGAAACTATCTTTCTCCCATATTATATAAAAATACTTTATAGAAAACAAGTTTTCTATGTGATACTTTTCAGTTATTTAAAATATATTCTTCTCAGTTCTCATATTTTGGCACTGAAACATACACAGTTCCTTTAATATCTCTTCATGAGACTTAATTTTAAAGTCACTATTATGCTTATTAACCTTTTTGTCTATCTCACTCAATTCTCCTGAATCTTAAAGTATGGTGTCCAGAATCAGCGATAACAAGCTTCAGCTACTGAGAATACAGTGGAAAGATTATAGTCTCCAATTTGGAATTCTGAGTTTTTATAGTCTAAAATTTTGTTTGCATTTTTAATACCTATGTTGCTTCATATTTCAAATTCTGCTTTGCTATTCATTTGTCTTGCTTTCAGAATCCGTTTCATACTTATTGCAGAATAACAGATATAAGAGAATTGGAAGGGACCTTAGAGGTCTTTTAGTCCAAGCCACTGCTTAGGCAGGAAACGTTATACCATTTCAGAAAAAAGGTTGTCCAATCTTTTCTTTAAAACTTCCAGCATTGGAACATTCACAACTTTTGAGTTGTTCCATTGATTAATAGTTATATCAATTTCTCCTTAGTTCTAGGCTGCTTCTCTCCTTGAATAGTTTCCATCCACTGCTTCTTGTTCTGCCTCCAGGTGCTCTTTGAAAATAAGCTATTGTGTCATTTGCAAAGTGGAGTAAATTTGATTTATTTTTCCCCACCTAAATTTCCATTTATTTTTAAAGCTGTTCCCTAAAGATATTGATACAAAAAGATATTGACAAAACTGAACGGGTCCAAAGACAGGCTACAAGAATGGTGGAAGGTCTTAAGCATAAAACGTATCAGGAAAGACTTCATGAACTCAATCTGTATAGTCTGGACTGGAGGACAGAAGGAAAAGGGGGGACATGATCGAAACATTTAAATATGTTAAAGGGTTAAATAAGGTCCAGGAGGGAAGTGTTTTTAATAGGAAAGTGAACACAAAAACAAGGGGACACAGTCTGAAGTTAGTTGGGGGAAAGATCAAAAGCAACATGAGAAAATATTATTTGACTGAAAGAGTAGTAGATCCTTGGAACAAACTTCCAGCAGACGTGGTTGGTAAATCCACAGTAAATGAATTTAAACATGCCTGGGATAAACATATATCCATCCTAAGATAAAATACAAAAAATAGTATAAGGGCAGACTAGATGGATCATGAGGTCTTTTTCTGCCGTCAGTCTTCTATGTTTCTAAAGTCATTGGAATTTTATTTGTACTGTATCTTTTCAAGTAGCGGCTATCCCATAAATTTAGACAAATGATTCTTGATTCATGATTCTTGACAAATGTATATTTTGTTTTATGTATACTGAGAGCATATACACCAAAGACAAATTCCTTGTGTTTCCAATCACACTTGGCCAATACAGAATTCTACCTATTTGTATCATCGGCAAATTTGATCAATGTTCCTGCCACCTCTTCATCTGAGTCAGTAGTGAAAAAGTTGATAAGAACTGGGCCCAAGATAAGTTTGTAGCGGGACACTTGGCATATTGCTCTAGTTTGAAGAAGTATTAATGAGAAATTGAGGACATTTTGTCAAATACCTTTCTGAAATCTATTAAGGAAGTTAATTAAAAAAATGAAACAAGATTAGTCTATTAAGGCTTAACTTCCACCTCACTGTTTTCAACATTCGTACATTTTGGATTTTCATAGATGTCAATGTCATCATTATTTATTGCAATTGCTTGGGCTTACTTTTTTCCTTTTTGAAAACAGGAATAGCAATTGCCCTCATTCAGTCATCTGTTAATTTAAAATTATTTATGTATGCATGCTTTAGAGTCAGACTTCTGTTCTGGTCATGGGCAAGTCCATGCAATTTTTTAGGAAATGTTTTCAGAAGTCATTTGCTATTGTCTTCTTCCAAGGGCTGAGTTAATGACTGGCCATACGTTACTCAGTAGGCTTTTGTACTTAAAGTAAACTAAAATTCAGGTTATCTTACTCCGTCTTCATCTTAACCATTAACCATATCTTCTTTCCACATGGTAATTTAGGATTTCTCAATCCTAAATTACCAGGGAGTGGGATTCTTGTCTTAGACACAAAGCCCTTTGAATGGCCTTGAGCCAGTCACACACTCTCAGCAATTCTTGACCATTTCTCTAATCTTATCTTGCCAAGAAAAAGGCAAAGACTTGTCCAGAAAATTGTCCTGAATCAACACATATTTTAAAGCACCAAACAAAACAAAGCAAAAAACAACAACAACAATGGATATAGTTTTGGTTAGACCCTCAGCCAGTTCTTTTAATAATATTAGACCATCAGGCAGTTCTTTTAATAATAAGAAGTGTAGAAGAATGCAGAAGAATGTTATTGTTTTGGTCTAAGGAGAATTCAATCCATTGTTTGGTCTTGAAGAATTGAACTCAATAACAGTGAGTACTTTCAAGTATCCGTAATCAGGCTGATGTTCTGGTATTTCAGCCTGTCCCTCAATTTATTGATGGAATGAATATTTATATTCTTAGAAGCCTATAGTAAAAGAAAAAGCCAGTAACTATATCTCTTTAGTTTGTTACGTATTTGCTAGATTTATACCTTATCGTTCTTTCATCCAAGAGCTCAAGTTAGCATAATTAGTTTTCTTTGTCCCAACAATAACCCTGTGGGAAAGGTGATACTGAGAATGTGTGACTAATCCATAGTCATTCAGTGAACATGTATTGCCAAAAACGAACTTGAACTCAGGTGTCTCCAGAATTATTTAGTTATCATTGCTCCTGAACAACTGTTTATTTTCTTTCTTTCATTATGAATAATATCTGATGTTCATTGTTTGCATTTTGTCTTATTTCTAACTGTCCCAAAATGGATGAGCAGTGCAGTCAGGCAGTAGGGAAAGCGAGTAGAATGCTTGGCTGCATAGCTAGAGGTATAACAAGCAGGGTGAGAGAGATTGTGATCCTGCTATATAGAGCGCTGGTGAGACCACATTTGGAATACTGTGTTCAGTTCTGGAGACCTCATGTACAAAAAGATATTGATAAAATTGAACGGGTACAAAGATGGGCTACAAAAATGGTGGGAGGTCTTAAGCATAAAACTTATTAGGAAAGACTTAATGAACTCAATCTGTATAGTCTGGAGGACAGAAGGGAAAGGGGGGACATGATCGAAACATTTAAATATGTTAAAGGGTTAAATAAGGTTCAGGAGGGAAGTGTTTTTAATAGGAAAGTGAACATAAGAACAAGGGGGCACAATCTGAGGTTAGTTGTGGGAAAGATCAGAAGCAACGTGAAAAAATATTATTTTACCGAAAGAGTAGTAGATGCTTGGAACAAACTTCGAGCAGACATGGTTGGTAAATCCACAGTAACTGAACTTAAACATGTCTGGGATAAACATATATCCATCCTAAGATAAAATACAGGAAATAGTATAAGGGCAGACTAGATGGACCACAAGGTCTTTTTCTGCTGTCAATCTTCTATGTTTTTATGTTTCATCTGATCTTTAATGTCTGAGCATATTGAGCTACTTATCAGTATTCTTCCAAGGTCCTTCTATTCATCTCCTGCTTCTTAAAAAGTTTTTTTTGGACTGCAGAATTTGGACTACAGTAGTCCCTCGCTATATCGCGCTTCACCTGCCGCGGCTTCACTTCATCGCGGGTTTTGAAGTCAGCTTCATTTGAATTATTTTACCACACAAACAAGCGCTAGAATCCCCCAGCGGGACTCCCAAATGATGAGCGGGGCGGGGACTGAGCTCCGGCGGAGGCCCATCCCCTCGTTCAATCCCCCTCACCAGTGCCGAAAGGAAAAAAAAGAAAGGAACGCGACGCGGCGGGGATTTCCAGACTGGGCTCGAGGGCGGAAGAGGAAGTGCTCGAGGGCGGAAGAGAGAGAGAGAAAAAAAGAAACAGCCGGGGCAACTCACCAGGGACTTTACAGCCGGGGCAAGGCAAAAAACACAACATTTGGCCGAACTGCTGCAAAGAACAGAGTAAGTAGTAGTGGGGGGGAAAGGTTAGCCGGTCGTTGCTCGCCTCCAGGCATCCGGAGCTGGTGGGAAGGAGGATAAATTCCCCATCGCGGATTTCACCTATCGCGGCAAGGTCTGGAACGTAACTCCCGCGATAGGTGAGGGATTACTGTACAGCTACCTCAGCAGTTGCCATTGAACGTGAGGTATTTTGGAACTTCAGTGACAAAAGACTGATGACTTTCATGGAAAAAAATAAGCAATGGAATACCAGAAGTGTCAGTTATGAGGGTGTTTTCTTGGGGGGGGAGAGGGGTTGAATGCTAACAACAAGGTTCTGTCTTAGGTCCACTACTCTTCAATAACTTCATAAATGATTTAGTTGAGGGAATAGAAGAGGAACAAGTAAATTTTTCAGACAACACTAAGCTGGCAGGAATAGCCAACACCCCAGAAGACAAGCTGAAGAGCTGGATGGATATTGACACCTTAAACACGGGAACCTATCAAACAAAATGAAATTCGGTGAAGAGAAAAATAAAGTCTTACACTTAGGCAAGAAAAACCAAAAGTACACATATAGTCTGGATGAAATCTGGCTTAACAGCAGTAACTCGACTGTAGCGAGGAGGGCGTTTGCCTAGGTTCACCTGGTGCACCAGTTGTGGCCCTATTTGGACAGGGAGTCACTGCTCACAGTCACTCATGCCCTCATCACCTCGACTACTGCAATGCTCTCTACATGGGACTACCTTTGAAAAGTGTTTGGAAACTTCAGATCATGCAGAATGTGGCTGCGTGAGCTATCATTGGCTTTCCTAAATATGCCCATGTTTCATCAACACTCCACAGCCTGCACTGGCTGCCGATCAGTTTCTGGTCACAATTCAAAGTGTTGGTTATGACCTATAAAGCCCTACATGGCATCGGACCAGAATACCTTCGGGACCTCCTGCCACACGAATCCCAGTGACTGATTAGGTTCCACAGAGCTGGCCTTCTCCGGGTCCTGTCGACAAAACAATGTCGTCTGAGGAAGGGAAGAGCCTTCTCTGTGGTGGCCCTGACCTTCTGGAAAAAACTTCCTCCAGAGATTATGATTGCCCCCACTCTCCTTGCCTTTCGTAAACTTCTGAAAACCCACCTGTCACCAGGCTTGGGGAAATTGATATACCCCTAGCTGTTCCATTTCATGTATGGTTTGTTTGGATTGTATGACTGTTTCATAATGGGTTTTTTATAATTGCATGTAATATTAGATTTGCATTTCTGTACTATTTGTTGTGAGCCGCTCTGAGTCTTAGGAGAGGGGCAGCATACAAGTCTAATAAATTATTATTAATTGTTATTATTAACTGTGAGTTGAATCTTGGAGTCCTAGTGGACAATCAATTAAATATGAGTCAGTAATGTGCAGTTGCAGCCAAAAAAGCCAACCCTGAGTTGCATTAACAGAGGGATACAATCTAGATCAAGAGAGGTGCAAATATCACTCCATAAAGCCTTGGTAAGACCACAGCTAGAATACTGCATCCAGTTTTGGTTACCATACTATAAAAAATGATGCCAAGACTCTAGGAGTGAGAAGAGCAACAAAGAATAGGGAGCTGAAGGTTAAAACATAGGAAGAATGGTTGCAAGAACTGGGCATGGTTAGTGTAATGAAGAGAAAGACCAGGGGAGACATTATAGCAGGGTTCCAATATTTGAGGAACTGTCACAGAGAGCAGGGTGTCTTCCAAAGCTCCTGAGAGCCAGACAAGGAACAATGGGTTGAAGCTGATATTTTTTTAAAAAAAATAATAAATTGTATTAATTTTTGTAATAATGAGGAACATACATACAACATATAACTCAGTGATCTGTGCACCACCAGCAGACAACATTCAAACCCCACTACCAAAATAAGGATATGTTTTATATAAAACCTTTTAAGCTAAAATCAATATATTTATTTACATATTAAAAAGTAATTCCAACTTATTCTTCACAGCTTGGTCTTGGATTCTGCTAACCATATATAACCTCTAACACTATCCCAACATCCATCAGTTCTCACTTTCATTAACCATATTCATTGGATGGAAACTTGATGAAAGAAAGATTTAACCTAAAAATAAGGATACATTTACTGACAGTGAGAACAATTAACTAATGGCTATAGACGTTGTGAGTGCTTCATCACTGGAAGCTTTCAAGAAGAGATTGGATAGCCACTTGTCAGAAATGGTATAAGGTCTCCTGCTTGAGCAGGGGGTTGGACTAGATCAGTGATTTTCAACCTTTTTTGAGCTGCGGCACATTTTTTACATTTACAAAACCATGGGGCACATTGGGGGGGGGGGGAGACGGCTAAAAAAAGTGTGGACAAAAAAATTCTCTCTTCCTCCCTTTCGCTCTGTTTTTCTCTCCCTTTTTTTTATCTCTCCATCCCTCTTTCTTTCTCTCTTCCTTCTTTCCTCTTTTTTGCTCTTTCTCTCTCCCTCCCTGCCTCCCTCTATGTCTTTCTCTCTCTTGCTTTCTTTCTCTCTTGTTCTCTTTCTCTATCTTTCTTTCTTTCTTCTCTCTCTTGCTTTCTTTCTTTCTCTCTTGCTTTCTTTCTCTCTTGTTTTCTTTCTCTCTCTCTTGCTCTTTCTCTTTCTTTCTCTTGTTTTCTTTCTCTCTCTGAGCTTCACGGCACACCTGACCATGTCTCGCGGCACACTAGTGTGCCACGGCACACTGGTTGAAAAACACTGGACTAGATGACCCAGAAGGTCCCTTCCAACTCTGTTATTCTGTATTCATCTCCTTCACAAATACATGGGAGAGGCCCATGGTCTGATTCAAAAAATATGTTGTTTATACAGCATTACTGAATCACCTTGCTCTGCTCTTATTCCTCCTCCCCCACTTTCATTTCCTTGGCTGCAAAGAAGTATTCAGTTCAATATTTGCAGCCTAGAAAGGGTGGGGGGGGGAGAGAACTACTGAGAAGAAGATGAGGCAACCACATCCTTCCCAGAGCCTGAGAGCAAACTTGAAAGCCCTCACAAGCTTGTCTGCGTTTAGTTTGTTACTCCCTCCCTCTAGTTTGCAGCCTCCCTTGCTCAATTGGCCTCTTGCGCCCTTATTGCAAGAGCCAGAGGGTGATGGTGGAGGAAAAAGAAACAAAACAAAACCAGAAAAGAGACATTGCTAGGAAGCTGGTAGACAAAACAACAAAAATATTCTAGAGAAGGCATTGTACCATATCCTTCCCCTCTGTGAATATATTTTATTTTATTTTATTTTATTTATTCAACTTTTATGCCGCCCTTCTCCTTAGACTCAGGGCGGCTTACAACATGTAAGCAATAGCACTTTTTTAACAGAGCTAGGCTATTGCCCCCACAATCCGGGTCCTCATTTTACCCACCTCGGAAGGATGGAAGGCTGAGTCAACCTTGAGCCGGTGATGAGATTTGAACTGCTGACCTTCAGATCTATAGTCAGCTTCAGTGGCCTGCAGTACAGCACTCTACCTGCTGCGCCACCCCGGCTCAAATTTGTGTTGATTCTTAGTGACCATCTAAATCAGGGGACTCCAACCTTGGCAACTTTAAGACTTCAACTACCAATGTTCTTCAGCCAGCTTTGTTTTTGGAGTTGAAGCCCACAAGTCAATTTTGGGAACTGAAGTCCACAAGTGTTAAAGTTGCTAAGGTTAGAGAGCCCTGATCTAAACACAATGGTGCTTAAAAGTTTGGCAACTCTTGAATTTTCAATATTTCTGCTGATCTGTTTTCCACAAAGTCCGATAATCAAATAAAGACAACCCAATTTAAAAAATGAGTTTAAAAAACACATTAAACCTGTTCAATTATTTCAATTATGCAGGGAAATGATCCAAGCCTATCATTTGAAGGGGAGATTAGAGTTGGGTGTTTTAATCAATGGAATGATAATGCAGCATGAGCCTGGGAAGTTCTGCCTTATTGAAAAAATACATTTCTGGATATTCGCTGTCAAAGTCTGATCTTTATAACATAAGGGTATGGAAGTGTATCATGGCTAAAACAAAGGTCATTTCTGTGAAAAAACAGTTGTTGACACTCACCAGACTTGCATACAAATCCAAATAATAAAAAGTGTTACAAAACAATTTCCAAACAGTTTTCACTAATTCATAGTCAGGCAGATGGTTTACAAATGGAGGCAATTCAGCATCATTATTACGCTCCCCAAAATTTTTGATCAGCCAAATCACATTAGGAACAAGATGTGCAAGATTTGGAAGATCTCAAAGAAGCCTAGAGTAATGTCTAAGGAACTAAAGACCTCTCTTGAATTGATAATGCCGGTGTTCATGAGTCTACCATCAAGAGAACACTGAACTGTTCATGGGAAGAAAAAGCTGAAAGGATAAGAAAAAAAAAAGGAAACTTTATTTTGCATGGGTGGAAAGGGATAAGGCCAATGAAGACATAAAGAAGAAATTGTCTAGAACTCTGACCTGGCTGGGACTATGAATAAGAAAGAACTGAGGGAAGGGAGCGGGAGGGTTAAGGGTGAAAAGTATGAAAATTAAAAATAAATAATTAAGAGAACACTGAATAACATGGCAGGCTAGTTAAGAGAAGAAGACCTTTGCTTTGCTGCCCACCTATAGTTTGCAAAAGACCACATGAATAGGCCAGAAGGTTACCAGAAGAATATTCTGTGGATAGGTGAGAATGAAACAGAACCTTGAATAGAAAGCAAAGTTTGGTGAAAGCCAAGCACAACATCCCACTTGAAGAGCTTTATCCCATTTGTGAATATGGACCAACTTTGTTGCCTCTGGACCATGACTTCTTGCCCTCATTGATGGAACTATGAATCCTGAACTGTATCAGAAAATTCCATGGTAAAAAGGTCAGTGTCTGTGCATGAACTGAAGCTTAAGAGGAAATGGATTATGCAGAAAGACAATAACCCAAAGCACACAACTTGTTTTGGTAAAAACAAAAGAAAGTCAATGTTTTGTAAGAGCCAAATCAAAGTCACGGTTTTCATTCTATAGAAATGTTCTGCAAGGGCTTAAAGCAGACAGTTTATGCAAGGAAGCCTATCAACATTCCTAAGTTGAAGCTCTTCTGTAAAGAATAGAATAGAATTTTATTGGCCAAGTGTGATTGGACACACAAGGAATTTGTCTTGGTGCATATGCTCTCAGCGTACATAAAAGAAAAAGATACAATTGTCAAGAATCATGTGGTACCACTCTTAATGATTGTCATAGGGGTCAAGTAAGCAATAAAGAAACAATCAATATTAATAAAAATCTTAGGATAAAAGCAACAAGTTACAGTCATACAGTCCTAAGTGGGAGGAAATGGGTGAAAGGAATGATGAGAAAAACTAGTAGAATAGAAGTGCAGATTTAGTAAAAAGTCTGACAATGTTGAGGGAATTATTTGTTTAGTAGAGTGATGGCGTTCGGGAAAAAACTGTTCTTGTGTCTAGTTGTCTTGGTGTGCAGTGCTCTGCAGCGATGTTTTGAGGGTAGGAGTTGAAACAGTTTGTGTCCAGGATGCGAGGGGTCAGTAAATATTTTCCCCGCCCTCTTTTTGACTCATGCAGTATACAGGTCCTCAATGGAAGGCAGGTTGGCAGCAATTGTTTTTTCTGCAGTTCTGATTATCCTCTGAAGTCTGTGTCGGTTTTGTTGGGTTGCAGCACCAAACCAGACAGTTATAAAGGTGCAGATGACAGACTCAATGATTCCTCTGTAGAACTGTATCAGCAGCTCCTTGGGCAGTTTGAGCTGGCACAGAAAGAACATTCTTTGTTGTGCTTTTTTGATTATGTTTTTGATCTTAGGTGATCATTTTAGGTCTTGAGATATGATAGAACCTAGAAATTTGAAGGTCTCTATAGTTGATACTGTGTTGTGAGAGGTGGAAGGATGGAAGGGTTTCTCCTAAAGTCTACCACCATTTCTACGGTTTTGAGTGTGTTCAGTTCTAGATTGTTCTGATCACACAAGGATAGTTGTTCAACTTCCTGTCTGTATACGGATTCATCATTGTCTTGAATGAGTCTGATCACTGTTGTATCATCTGCAAACTTCAGTAGTTTAGCAGATGGATCGTTTGAGATGCAGTCATTAGTGTATAAAGAGAAGTAGTGAGAGTACACAGCCTTGGGGGGCACCTGTGCTAATTGTACATGTATCCGATGTGATTTTTCTTAGGTTCACCTGCTAAAGGAGGAATGGGCTACATTTTTTTCCAAACTGATATGCAGGGCTGATCAACAATTATAAAAAATATTTAGTTGCAGTTATCATGCTTAAGGGGCGCACACCAGATACTGGAAGCAAAAGTTCACGTACATTTGCCGCAAACAAATACATAGTTTTGGATCATTTCCTTTAATGAACAAATAAAATGTTTTTGACTAATTTATTTAACAGGATTCTCTTTATTTGGCTTTGGGAATTGGGTGGAGACCAGATCATATCTTGGCTCATATTTATGCAGAAATATTGATAATTCAAAAGGATTCACAAATCTTTAAATACCACTGTAAATTTCTTCCATGCTATCCATTCCTTACCTAATCTTTCAAGCCTTCTGATGGTGCACATGTATCACCATTGTAAATGAGTCCACCCAACTTATTCCTGGTTGTGCTCTTTCCATTCCTGCTACCTTTCCCAGCATCATAGCATTGTTTAGAGAATGTTATATGTGTGCATATTCTGTCCAAATTACTGTAGGATAATTTGAGCATGGTCATTTATGCCTCTCAATTTAGGATTAATATCCATTGAACAAGGAAGGGATCTTGGAGATTCCTTCAAACTCTATTATTCTATGTTCTTATTATGGTGGGGTTTTTGTGCTCTGCAGTATTCTCAAGAGTCTTCTCAAAGAGCTATGTTTACCAGTGGCAATATTCTTCCTATCTTATTTCCTCACAGTTCACCTTTTGCATGGATAGAGTGTCACAGCAAATACTGGATTCCCAGTATCCAGGTCATGGTTGTCCCAATGTCTCATCCTCATTCTTGGATGAAAAGCGAAACATCTTCAAAAAACCCCCAGAAAGTCCAGTTGCCTTTTGAAAAAACACCTTTGTGACATAACTTGCATGATTGTGCAGTTTAGATATAGACTCTTCATAACATTCAAATATCCCTCCCAGCCCTTCCTTTCTAATTCCTAGTATTTTAACAGGAAGGGACTTAAATCTTTGAATGTGAAGGACTTCTGCTAATATTTCTATGGCATTTTTGTGGGGATTAACTATTTCTTTATATTAGTTACCTATTAATTTAATATTTAATATTGTAAGCGAAGGATGGGTGGTTGTACAGTTCAGAAGTACTTTCAAGAAATGTATTCTAGAAAAACAGTTGCATAGTGCTGCCACCAAGAAGGCCCTACTCCTAGCCACTGCACTGCATTGTGCCACAACGGTGTGTTATTTATTCCAAGGCAAATTAGAGGTAATAACTCATTTGTCTTGATGGGCTCTTCCTGCTGTTGCTCTTATCAACAAAGGGCTCTTATCAAATCAGTCCATCAGAATCCACCAATGCATGGTTAGGCAATCTTTGGCCTCAGAATCTGTTTTTGATTGAGACTCATTAATGCTGCTGCTATTCAAAGAAGCAATTGCCAACATTGCAGTTTCTACCTTGAGAAGGAAAACATGAAAGCAATAATGTAGATCCTAAAGTAGATTTAACACACTTTAATACCTAAAGAACTAATTGACTAAATATTTAATGTATTTAAGAAATCACAGTTCTGTCTATTGCAGCTTTCAATAAATCTTTAAAAGTACAATATCCTGCCTTCTGAGACCCCTTTGTTCAGAAATTCCTCATCTTCAGGACCAACCTGTTGTTATATGTCTGATCACTGAGCACACACAATAAAACCAATAAATGTGTGAAGTGTATCAGCCATGATTCCAGAAATGCAGGCACTTAACATTAAGTTTTCAACAATCAAAATCTAAAATGTCTGTGAGAACAAAGGTATTTTAGCCTGGAACTGGAAGATACCATATAAATTCAAGGTCCTATAATTTTCTCTATGTTAATTTACTCATTGTTGAATTTAAAGGAGGACTCTTTAGAGGGGGCGCGGCTTTTTACATGAAAGTAAAATAAGCCTAATGATCATCTCAATTGTGCTTTTTCAGGCGGCAACTGGATTTTCTTGGTTTTTCTTTAAACACATTTAACTTCTCATCTGCTTGTATTTTTGGGTGAGAAGCAAAATGTCTTCAAAAAAAACCCCAAGAAAGTCCAGTTCCTCTTAGGATAACTATGACCTGGATGACTGAGAATCTCCATAGACATTAAACCTAAAGATCCTTTGTGACAAGCTGCTATGACTCTGTCATGGCTTAAGGTAGGGCAATTTCCTTTATTTGAAGAGGCTTAGATACATTGCTCCAGATGGGCAAATAGCTGGTTGCCTTGATCATTTCTACCTCTAATCTACAGGATCGTCTCATTTTAGTTACTCTTGATACTCTAGAGGGATATCTCAACTTTGCCAACTTTAAGATGCATGGACGCTCAAGCAGGAGTTCCCACACCATTTTTGACAAATGGCAATCCAGTCTCCCTTTGAAAGTGTCAAGTGTTGGAGCTCTCACAACCTCTGCAGGCAAACAGTTCTACTGGTTATTCGCTATCACCATCAGAAAGTCCCTCCTTATTTCTGGGTTCAATCTCTCTTTGGTCTATTTATTTCTCAGTTGGAAATTATTTTTCTCAAAGGGCTGGATTTACTCTGGAGCAGTAACAGACCTGCAATTTCTCATCTCTGCTCTTTCTTCTTTCCAAGCGATGTTGTATGAAATTGTGTTTCAGGTAGTCCTGTTATGACCAGAATTGAACCCAACATTTCTTTTGCTAAGTAAGACATTTACTAAGTGTGTTTTGCCCCATTTTACAACCTTTCTTGCCACAGTTGTTAAGTGCATTATTGCAATTGTTAAGTTAGTAAACAGGTTGTTAAGTGAATCTGGCTTCTCCATTGCTTGTGAGAAAGTCACAAAACATGATCATGTGACTCTGAAATGTCATAAATACAAGTCAGTTGACAAGCATCTGAAGTTTTATCACATGGCTATGGGGTTGCCACAATGGTTGTGTGAAAAATGGTCACAAGTCGCTTTTTTCAGGGCTGTTGTAACTTTGAACAGTCACTAAACAAACATCTGTAGCCCCTTTAAATGCAGTGGGCCCTATTTTCTTCCTCTGTGGCTGTCACTTCCTTAGCATCTTGTTCTTCCTTTAAAATAAAGCCTATTTTGGTAGCCCACCACAAAACTCACAGAAATCACACACCCCTTGTTACTTCCCTCTCCCATAGTATGAACCTCCCATATTATTTTTCTCATTCCTTTTGTGCATTACTGTTTCTCTGGGATATGATTGGAGGATGCTCTTTCAGTTGGCCATCATCTTGATGATTTCTGCTGCAAGCAGGAACTTACAGTTAGCACAAGGAAGCACCAATGGGAGTGTTGGAACAGTTGAATACACAAACTAGAATTAACAAGCTAAGTTTGAACAGTGTGTTAGTGCTTTTTCTGCGGGCAGACTCATCAATTTGTATATTTCCCTCATGGCTTTAGATCTGTTCATGTACACTTAAAGCACAGCATGAAATTTTACAAGTGTTATACTTTCTTTATCTATATACGAAGTGGTAGAAAAAGATATCTCTTAGAAACGTATAAGTTTATGAAAATAAATTGGCAATCTGACATCAGGGCCAGGACTTTCGGTCAGCCGTGGCAAACCTGTTTTAAACCTGCAATACTGACTTAGACTGAGGCCACCCTGGTTTAAAAAGTTGAACTAACATAGGACTAACAATTGAAGCAGCCATGTGATTAAAACGAACTGGCCAACTGATATTGATTTAATGGATTGAACCTGGGTAAATTGACATGAATTAAACCTTCCCCCCCCCTTGGACACAATGTACTTTGTGTGAGTGTATGCAGAGGAAATTATTTAGCTTATTTATTGCAAGCATTTCCTCTGTGGCGGTGAAGGGGAAGAAGTTGTTTGATAGGGATTTTATACAAAATAATTAAGATTAAAACAAATCTTGTTATCAAATTAATTGGCGCATTTAAAAAAATTGATTAAAATGCTGCACTGAAAGGTATTAAATGGTTCGTTAGGGGCTACTAAGTACTTATGGGTTCAACACACACAACGCCCAGGTGGAAGATATCATGTGAATCTAAACCTCAGACTTTTAATTTCTACTTTTACTGATTGGGCTAAAAAAAGAACTAGTTAGAAGCTTCCCTTTCCCTCACCCAACAGCCCACCTGCTTCCTCTTCAATTCTACTGTTCTCCTCACTTCCCCATTCTGGATACATGTGTAACTGTGGGGGAGAACAGAACTGGGTTTAAAACTTGTAAAATTTAAATCAATGTTATCGGAAAGACCCTTGTTCATTGTCACTCATACAATTATTCCCTTGAATCCTCAACAAGGACTCATCTGCATTTCATGATTTTTCAGTGGTATATAGCATTTTTTTTTGGGGGGGGGGAAGGAGAAAAGGAAAAAAATGTTAAGGCATATTTTCTATCTAGGTGATTTTTGACACTAGAATGATACAGGAAGGTAATATGCGCAATGTTAATGAATGCCAATCAACAGAATGGGATCTGGATTTAATTATCCATAGTGTATGTCAGTGATGATGAACCTTTTTCCCCTTGGGTGCAAAAGCGTGTGTGATTGTATATGCGCACATGTCCATACCCATAATTCAATGCCCCCCACCCTCTGCATATGCACATAGTCCCCGGTGCTGTTCTGCCCCTGTGGATGCATGCACGACCCTCCTTTCCTTCTCCCCCATTTCCTGACTTCAGGTGGACCTGGTAGAACTGTTTCTTTGCTCTCACCAGGTTCCAGAGGCTTCCTGGTGCCTGGGGAGGGTGAAAACAGCTTTTTCTGGCTTGAGAGGCCTGCCGGAAGGCAGAAATGGCCCATTTCCCAACTTCCAGTGGGCCCAGGTAGGCTCATTTTTCATTCTTCCCAGAGGCTTCCTTGGAGCCTGGGGAGGGTGAAAACAGCCTTTTCTGGCTTGAGAGGCCTGCTGGAAGGCAGAAATGGCCCATTTCCCAAGTTTTAGTGGGCCCAGGTAGGCCCGTTTTTCATTCTCCCCAGGCTCCAGAAGCTTTCTTGGGGCCTAGAGAGGATGAAAATGCCCTGCCCTGCCCCCCACCCCACGGAGGTCCAACGGAGGCCAAAAACGCTCTTCCAGAGCCTTTGGGCAAGCCAAAAACCAGCTGGCTGGCACACACATGCACGTTAGAGCTCAGCTAGCTCAATAGCTCATGTACTGGCAGATACAGAAACAGAAGATTGACGGCCATCTAGTCTGCCCTTGTACTATTTCCTGTGTTTTATCTTAGCATGGGTATATGTTTATTCCAGGCATGTTTAAATTCAGTTACTGCTGGAAATTTGTTCCAAGCATCTACTACTCTTTCAGTAAAATAATATTTTCTCACATTACTCCTAATCTTTCCACCAACTAACCTCAGATTGTGCCCCCTTGTTCTTGTGTTCACTTTCCTATTAAAACATTTATCTCCTGAACCCTATTTAACCTTTTAACATATTTAGCATATTTAAATATTTCGATCATGTCCCCCCTTTCCCTTCTGTCCTCCAGACTGTACAGATTGAGTTCATGAAGTCTTTCCTGATAAGTTTTCTGCTTAAGACCTTCCACCATTTTTGTAGCCCGTCTTTGGACCCATTCAATTTTATCAATAGCTTTTTGTAGGTGAGATCTCCAGAACTGAACACATTTTTCCAAATGTGGTTTCACCAGTGTTCTATACAGCAGGATCACAATCTCCCTCTTCCTACTTGTTATACCTCTAGCGATGCAGCCAATCATTCTATTTGCTTTCCCTACAGCCTGACTGCACTGTTCACCCATTTTGAGACTGACAGAAATCACTACCCCTAAATCCTTCTCTTCTGAAGTTTTTGCTAGCACAGAACTGGCAATACAATACTCAGATTGAGGATTCCTTTTGCCCAAGTGCATTATTTTACATTTGGAAACATTAAACTGCAGTTTCCATTGCTTTGACCACTTATCTAGTAAAGCTAAATCATTTGCCATATTACAGACGCCTCCAGGAATATCAACCCTATTGCACACTTTAGAGTCATCGGCAAATAGGCAAACTTTCCCTATCAAACCTCCCCCTATGTCACTCACAAAGATATTAAAAAGAATAGGACCCAGAACAGACCTTTGTGACACACCACTTGTAACCAGGCTCTGCTCAGAATACTCGCCATTAACAACAACCCTCTGATATCTACGCTTCAGCCAGCTGCAAATCCACTGAACTATCCAGGGATTAAATCTAATTTTAAATCCAGATATGGCTCCACATGCCACCTGTGGCACATGTGTCAGAGTTTTTTTCCATGGGTGTAGGTTGTTTGAAACCACTGGTATTTAGGAAAGACAGCCCTTGGAGAGGAGCAGCATATAAATCAAATGAGTGAGTGAATGAATGAATGAATGAATGAATAAGAAAGAAAGAAAAAATAAATAAATAAATAAAGACAGACAGACAGACAGACAGACAGACAAGATTTGTTTGAGAGCCAATTACTCTTTAGGATGAATCAATTACATTAAGTTAAACATTTCTGTCTAGCTATCGAGTAAAATGTCCAAGTTTCCTGTCTGCTATGGATACACATTGCAGTATTGATTCATTCAGTCACTCTGAAGATTCACATTCTGTATTGACTGAACCTGTGAACAAGTTCCTACGTATTTCTAAGCCATGCTATGTACAGTGTTCCCTCAATTTTCGTGGGTCCGAACTTTGCGAATAGCCTATACCACGGTTTTTCAAAAAAATATTAATTAAAAAAATACTTAGTGGTTTTTTTTTCTATACCATGGTTTTTTCTGCCCGATGATATCATACATCATCGCCAAACTAATAATTTTTGCAAATAAGTAACAAAAAAATAATTATTGTTAATAAATAATTATGTTTATAAATATCCAGATCACTAAGTATCTTATTCAATGGTGAGTACCAGCAATAATGGTGAATAAATGATTGTTAAGGGAATGGGAAATGGTAATATAGGGGTTTAAAGTGTTAAGGGATGGCTTGTGATACTGTCCATAGCCAAAAATGGTGTATTTACTTCCGCATCTCTACTCGCGGAAATTTGACTTTCGCGGCGCTCTCGGAACACATCCCCCGTGAAAATCGAGGGAACACTGTATTCTATATCACTGTGGCTGGATTTGCAAATGAAAGTTAAGTGAAATCAAACAGTATTCATTAGAATTAAGTATCTGATGTCAATATAAACTCTGAAGCTTTAAGTAGCATAGTTTTTTTTTTTAAATCCTTACCTTAGCTTAAAACAAACAAACTTTAAAACTGTCTGCTACTTAGGTTTTCTTTTTCTCTTTTTAAAAAGTCAGTGCCCTATCAATTACAGCATTTAAAACCAATTGAATTCTAAAAGACCTGTCTGCCATCAATTCATTTTTAAAAAGCAAATAAAATATTTAATATTTGATTTTTAATATTTTTTTTAAAAGGTGGATTTGAATGAAATACCAGTACTTGTTTAATCTCCTGAAAAGTGAAATTACAGAAAGCCAGACACAGTGAATGAAAATGGCCAGTGAAACATTCCTTGGCTACCATTGAGATATATAGAGTCTCTCCTTCAGAACTTAGGAAATAGATGTGCTTGCATGGGAAGAGAGGGTTCTTAAGATATTTTGGACCTAATGAATTTAGAGCTTAAAATATCAAACTGGCAATCACTGCAATCCTTATGGATCTTGCTGCAAATGTCAATCCATGTCGTCATTGCAATCTGGACTGATTGTTGTCTCTGAAGCCTCTTAAATAGTGACCTCTATCAGATGTACAATTCAATATCTAATCTATGTGTCATCCAGGCACGTGTTACTGTAGTCTGGTCTGATCTCATCAGAAGTGAATGTACTTGGCAACCTGGCCGAAGTCACAACCAGTAGTCACCACCTGAGCTGAAATGTTTTTATTTGTTGTGAGCAACCCAGAGTTCTTGGGGAGTTGGGCGGCATATAAATCAAACCAAACCAAACCAAACCAAACCAAACCAAATCAACAAACAAACAAACAAACAAACACAATAAATCTGAGGCAGCAATAGACTGTTAGTCTGATTCTTCAATGAGGTTATCATGAGACTTGGAACATAGTTGATTTTTATTTCTGAATCTGTCTGCTTTCTAATCATGGTCTTGGTTAACAGATGATCTTTCAATTCACTCATTCTACCCAGTTTATTGTTGCCATCAGACATCAATTCTAATCATCAATAAATACCCTGATACCAAATGAAAATGAGAAATATAATGTGTATTTCACATAGGTTGATAATAAAACGCTGCAAATCTTTTTATAATATTTTCCACCAATTTCCACATAAATATACCATAATGCATGGGATAAAGTAAAACATGCTGTATTTGTGTCCAAAGAGCTGTTCATGGGTCCCCTCGACATTAATATATAATGCTACCTCCTAAATTGGAAGGCCAGTAGACACATACCGCCTGCCTTGCCTGGTGTGGATAATCTGTAAAGATAACTAATGTCATGTTGCCATTTAGCCCAGGTCCGCATTCAGATTAAAATAGAGGTAGATGATATTTTTCATCTACAATTGACTAGAACTGAGATGCTACAAGGCCTTTAAGCACTTCGCACAGGAATATTACATTGGAGCAAATTATCCAACTTGGTGCACCCCAGAGTGCACTTCTTCAGTAGAGGTTTCCTAAAGTCATCTTAAATAGTAGTTTGTCCCAGTGAAGCACTGATCAGTCTGGGTATTTGATCAACCCATCATCTGGTTATCTTAGTCGGCTAGGAAGAGTTAAGAATCAAACATGTATGTAGCTGACCTTGTACCAAGAGTTTTATCTATTTCCATTGCTATCTGGGAGAAAAAAAGGGTGAGCATCCCAATTTCTAGCTTAGTGCAGAATGTGAACCCCTTTAGCTTTCAGCTTTAGTTTCTGTCCATTTGTAAAATGGGCTAAATTTTGAAACTGGTGAGGCTATTAAAAATAACTGCACTGAAAAAAACTGAGAATATTAGTATCAAATAATTGGTTATGACCTGGCCTATCAAGTTTCAAAAAGAAAGCCCAATGCTGCTTTGTTATGGTAATTTGACACTTGGCCGCAACCCCTCATGTTGTAGTGACCCCCAACCAAAAGTCTAGCACCAATTCTCCCAACAGAGCTTTATGCTGATTGGCAGGAAGGTCAAAAGGACACCTTCACTGAAAACGCCTGATTGGTCCGATTGTAAAAATATGTTCCAAGGTGCTCAGACTAAAAAACCTTTAGTTCCTAACACCATGGGAAATTTGTCTTTTCCCATGGTCTTAGATGACTCCTGTGAAATGGTTGTTCGACCCACAAAGGGATCCTGAACCCCAGGTTGAGAACCACTTCTTTAGACAATGTTTGCTGCTCTTGTACTAAATGAAATGTACAGTACATGTACTAGGTGAGAACCTCATGCTGGATATGAAACAGGAAGGCCCCCTTTTTTGTGTCTGATGGAACCAATGTTTCTGACACGATAAACTTGCAGGGGTCTCCAACTTCAGCAACTTGTAAGACCTGTGGATTTCAATTCCCAGAATTCCTCAGCCAGCAAAGCTTCAGCAAAGCTGGCTGAGGAATTCTGGGTGTTGGAAGTCTACAAGTCTTAAAGTTGCCGAACTTGAAGACCCTTGCGATAAAGGACAGAAGGCAGGCAGGAGAGTCAGGTTTTGATATGACCAGCGAAGGGCTACCAAATTTTTTCACTACCACGCTGTGGGCGTGGCTTATGCTGGACGCCCTGCATTTTCTTTAACATCTTTCAGTGCAAATTGAGTTCTTTGGGGTGGAGCTCCATTTTTGCTACCCCACTGTATTCCCCTGTCTGGGCAGCAGCCCACCCCTGGATATGACCATCAGTCTGCGTGCAAATGCAACAGACATCTTGTGTCATTCATTTCCACCCTGTCCTTCTGTAACCATTTAGAGATGTTCCCCCTTCTGGCTCTTATACATAAGCTCCAACATCTAGTTCCTTCTTCTGTACACCCCTATCGTTCTTGCTCCATTTCTCTGCCCAAAGAACCTTGCTTCTCAAATCCTGACTCTATCCTTCCCCAAACCCATGATGTTTCCCCACCCCAAGTGGCGAATCTTTAAGCCCTGGTTCCCAGATCCCTTCCCTGTTCCTCAATGCAACCTGGTAAATGCTTCCTCTCCTCCCTTCACTTGCTTGCCCAGACTGGCGTATATGTGTGACTAAGACTTCCTGCTTTGGGTGCTGCACTTAGGCTTCATGTGATTGGATGAGTGGTGAGCTACAGCACTCATCGCCGATTGCCTTATATGGGCAGAAATTGCAGAGAAGAACCAGGCAGGCTTCTGCCGCCATTTTATGAGACAGGATGTGGTCGGCTTGCGGTCTCTGCTAGCAGAAAGACGTTTGCTTGTGTGCTTGGTGAGGGGGGAAGGGGAATTGTCACCTGCAAGTACTGTAGGCTCAGTGACCTGTTCCGAAACCTTCTTGGCATGTTTTCCGCTGTACATTTCCATTGCTCTCCTCCCTCTTGCTAAGTCCCATAGCCTGATTACTAGCACCAAAATTACTGTCGCGAAAAGTGCAACCAGAATGCATATTTTGTGACCATAGAAATTTGTTGATCAACTGAAAAGCCGTTTGCTCAAAAAGCCACAAGTCCTGGTCATATTATGAGAAATGGGCCCCAAGGAAACTGATGGTAGCCAGCTGTGTTCTTGGGGCAGTCTTGCCCAAAATCGTAACTCAAGAGCTATAGAACTACAACTTTTGCACTGATTTTCATAGAAGTGTGATCATTTGTGATTAGTGCAATGTATCTTGTCGAGGTCAATAATAGTTGTAGGCCTTCAATACCTGGAAGTTTGGTTTAAAACAATAATTTTTCATAGCTTGGCTTGTTGCTAATACTGCTTTGGTTTTTCTGATATATGACCTCTTATCAGGAGAGAGAAAAAGGGAAGATGACCTTGTAGATCCTTGATCAGTTAAGAATTACTGTGATCTCTTAATAGACTTGGCCTTGTGGGTAAGAGGCAAAATGATACAGTGGTACTGTTTATATCTTAGGGTGATGTTTATTCACACTTTGGCAATTATGGGTGGCCCAGCTTATCTCTTATGCTTTTTGTATATCTGCAGAGTAAAAATTAATGGAAACTTTAAGTACTTCTGATGACCTGTTGTTCTGCTTCTCCACATTATTCAAATTGACTGAAACTGTACAAATGCTGAATTTGTATCTAGATTTATTGGTGGCTATGATGAATTATGTTGAATTGAGTTTGAATGAGAGATAGGTGGAAGCTTTGTAGACATGGTTCTTGCATCAAGCAATTGTTTAAAGCAGCTGAGGAAAGAACATCTTAAATCTGTATTTTTCTGATAGCAAAAGGCTGGGTGAGAGAAGACCAGGAAATAACAGGATTGTAGGTGAACTCAGGAATTGAGTTCTATCTTACTTTAATCTCCCCAATGGATTATTCTCAACACACTGGAGGGGAAGATGGCATAGAAGTTTCCACTGTGGAATGGATTAGACTAGTGATGGCTAACCTTTTTGTTGTTGCGTGCCGAAAGCACATGTACGATGGCGCACCTGCATAATGCAATGTGCGCGTGACCCCCCATGCATGCATATGTGACCCCCGTGCTTCTCCCCTTTCTCATATTTGGCTTCCAGGTTGATGCAGGAAGCTTTCCAGATCCAAAACTGGATATAGGGGGACTCGAAGGCATCCTGCACCAACCTGGAAGCCAAAATGGGGCATGGGGTCCCACATGAAGCCCCAAAATGCAATGCGAGCATCCCCGTGCATGCAACTCACCCCCACACTTGCATGTCTCCTGCATGCGCCCCACCCGTGCATGCGTGGCAGAGCTGGAGACCAGCTGGCTGGCGGGAGGCACGCACGCATGCACGGTGGAGCTGGGCTGGTGTGCCGGCTGGTGTTCCCACAGAGGGCTCTTTGTGCCTACTGTACCATGTGTGCCAGAAGTTCGCCATCACAGGATTAGGCTGTGGGAGGAGAAATTGCGTTGATAAAAATAGTACTCTAGCTATAACACATGAAGAACAATTGCAGGAAATGAGTATAGATAGTCAAGTCAAAAGAAGGACCAACTTATTTATCAAAGCACCTGAAGGCAAGAAACAATGAGTGGAAACTAATCAAGGGGGGAAGCCACCTGGAACTAAGGAGAAAATTCAGAAACAACCAACCAATGAAGAAAATTGCCTTTGGATTTTGGGGCTGTCCCATCACTGGAGGCTTTTAAGAAGAGATTGGACATCCATTTGTCAAAAATAGTATAGCTCTCCTACATGAGCAGGACTAGATGACCTCCAAGGTTCCTTGATCTCTTGTTACTGCTATAGCACTGATTGTCATTCTATCATCCTAAAAATGTAACTGACCGCTTCTATCAGAGTATGGCAGTTTACACTCGAAAGAATCCCTGCGTGGTGAAACTGTGGCCACTTTTTTTTAAAAAAGGCATTTTTTTGGACAGGGAGCCACAATATTATGTGATCTTATTCTTAAGATTCTCTAGTTGCCATCATCTCCTATTATTCTTTTGCACTGAATGTGGCCCTAAGTGATACCTTGCACTTATTGAAATAGATAGGGCAGCTGTCAAGATAAAGGACAATCCAGATGAATGCTTTTGGGAGGTGAGGCTATACATATACATTCAGCTTTTTACTTCCCTTTATTAGGCCTATGAATGCATGGATATTTATTATAGGATACATTAAAAAACCACCCTAGTCTGTCTGGGTAGCAGAAATTTTTATTTATGAACCTATGAAAAATATTCTTTTCAAACTTTATTTTACAGGAACTAGCACTTTATGAACCTGAACAGGTAAACAGATGAGTAATTTCTGCTGAAATGCAGAAATACTTTTCTATAGTTATGGGGTAGTTTCCATATTTGCTTGTCCTCGTTATGCTTCCTTCCTGTCTCACTTCAGTGGTTAAATGGAACTATACGGTATATTAAAAAAATACAACTTTAGCTGTTTACAAAGATTCTCTATTTTTTTAACCATATAATATTTAGCTTGACATGCCCCTGTATACAATGCAGTATTGGATATTCTGGAGTTTGTGTGCTTGTTGGAAAAACACGTCTATATTTTTCCATACAATCTGCACAAAAAGATATAATAAAATGACAATTCTAGAAAAGTTTGTGGGGGAATGGTGGTGATGCTAGATGCACATGGCAGAGGATGTAACTTCATTATTGTGGGAGCTGCCCAGAGTTTATAATACAATGAGTGTCTATATAAATGTTTTAAATAAATAAATTAAAAATGAAAAAAAAATCTTTTTGTAACTTGGAAAATTTTACGGCTCAGACTGTATCATAATCATTAAAATGGATCTCCACCATTAATTGATGAGATCATCTAAAGGCATGGGGTGAGTTACCATCAGTACGCTGACTACACCCAGCTGTACATCTCCTCCCCATGTCCACTCAGCGAAGCAGTGGAAGTGATGTGCCGGTGTCTGGAGGCTGTCAGGGTCTGGATGGGTGCCAACAGGCTCAGACTCAATCCAGACAAGACGGAGTGGCTGTGGGTACTGCCTCCCAAGGACACGTCCATCTGTCCATCCATCACCCTGGGGGGGAATTATTGACCCCCTCGCCACAGCTGAAAGATGTTTCTCTAATGTGAGCTGTGGATCGAGGAGGATGCCCAAGTTGCAGACCCTCTCTGAGGGGGTCAATGATCCCCTCCCCAGGGTGATTGATGGACAGATGGAATTGTTCCTGGGAGGCAAAACCCACAGCCACTCTGTTTTTTCAGGGTTGAGTTTGAATCTGTTGACACCCATCCAGACCCCAACAGCCTCCAGGCACCGGCACATTACATCCACTGCTTCGTTGACTGGACATGGTGGAGATGTACAACTGGGTATCACCCGCATACTGATGATACCTCACCCCATGCCCTTGGATGATCTTGCCCAGCGGTTTCATGTAGATATTAAATAGCAGGGGGGAGAGGACCGACCCCTGAGGGCACCCCACATGGGAGAAGCCTAGAGGTTGATCTCTGACCCCTCACTAACACCGACTGCGACCGACCGGAGAGGTAGGAGGAGAACCACTGAAGGACAGTGCCTCCCAAGAAATGCCCACATCTCACTATCACTCCGTGGGACTGCATTGGCTACCGATCAGTTTCCGAGCACAATTCAAAGACCTATAAAGCCCTACATGGCACAGGACCAGATTATCTCTGAGACCGCCTTCTGCCACACAAATCCCAGCAACCGGTGAGGTCCCACAGAGTTGGCCTCCTTAGGGTCCCATCGACCAAACAATGTCGGTTGGCGGGACCTAGGGGTAGAGCCTTCTCTGTGGGAGCCCCGGCCCTCTGGAATCAACTCCCCCCAGAGATTCACACTGCCCTCTCCCTCCTTGCCTTCCAAAACAGCTTAAAAACTCATCTTTGCCGCCAGGCTTGGGACTTTTAGATCTTCCCCTGACCACTGAATGTCTTAAGTATTACTGCTGAATGTTTGGTTAATAAGTTAATTGTTTGGTTAATCTTTTCTTTTAATTGTTTTTAAATTGTAGTATTAATTGGATTACATTATTGCTCTGTTTTTATATATGCTGTGAGCCGCCCCGAGTCCTCGGAGAGGGGCCGCATCCAAATCCAATTAAATAAATAAATAAAATAAAATAAATAAGTAAGATGGTTTCTTAAAAAAAAACCAGCTGCAGACTGAGCCAAGAACTAAGACATGCTTCCAAAATACAATTCTGCAGGCACAGAATGATCTACATTGAGAAGTGACCCAACTCAATTCTACACATGCTAGGCTAAGTGTGACAGAATGAAGTTTTCCTCTAAGGAAATAGGGATAGGCAACATGTTTAAGTCACTGGTGTGCTAGCTTTGAGTTCATAGCTGACTTTTGTACTAAGCAGGTTATGGCGCACTTAATAAACCATGGTTTAATGTAATGTGTGGACCAAGTCATAAGATCTAAAAAATAATTACATAACAATTTCAATTACTATTTGGACAAAACTTTACACAAATTATGGCCACATAGCTGAGATTCCCAAGTACAGGTCTCATTACATCAACATAACTCATGATAATAAATTGTAACTATCCAATTAGATTAAGATTTCCCATTTTAGGGTACGCTGTGAAAAACTGTCAGCTCCAATATAGAAAATGTTGGTGATACCAGCAGCCAATGTTATAAAAGTAAAAGTGAAAGATAGGTAACTATATTAAAAATTGCCTTTACAGGTAGACATAGAATCAACGTCCAGAAGAGAAATAGAAAGTAAAACATATTTAAGGGGAAAAGTCCTCTTTTGCTTTTATAGTTCTCATCATTTTTATAAGCTGAATATATGCAAAGAAAGAGAAGTCTAGTAAGCAGCCCAAGATAAAATTGTATCCCAATTATAATTCTCACAATGTATCATATTATCTTTGGGTTTCAATAGACTGTGCCCTATATAGACAACAGTAGAGTTGCTGCAATGTTCACCATGCTGGTTCCTGCACTGATATTGGACTACATTTTTAGGTACATCAAAGGATTCAGGAATTGTAGTCCAACACTGGATGGATATCAGCTTGGAAAATTGGTTTATCGTCTATAATGAATTCAAACACTCCAGGCTGGAAGTGACAGAAAGGATGCAAATAGCCTTCAGCGTAGTTCTAATTAAAATGGCCACAGCAAAGATTTTATGAAGGGAGAGGAAACATGTGCTAGTCTGATCTCTTTATAAAAATGGTAATCAGATTTTAAAAGTGCCAGATTTAACAAGCATAACTTTCTCTGAGCTATGCTTTGAATATTACCATTTTGATTTGATTGATTGATTTGATTTATTGGATTTGTATGCCGCCCCTCTCCGGAGACTCGGGGCGGCTAACAACAATAATAAAACAATATACAAAATAATCCAATACTAAAAACGATTAAAAACCCATTAATATAAAAAACCAAACAGACATACAGACATACCATACATAAAATTGTAAAGGCCTAGGGGGAAAGAATATCTCAGTTCCCCCATGCCTGATGGCAGAGGTGGGTTTTAAGTAGCTTACGAAAGGCAAGGAGGGCGGGGGCAATTCTAATCTCTGGGGGGGAGTTGGTTCCAGAGGGCCGGGGCTGCCACAGAGAAGGCTCTTCTCCTGGGTCCCGCCAAGCGGCATTGTTTAGTTGACGGGACCCGGAGAAGACCCACTCTGTGGGACCTAACTGGTTGCTGGGATTCGTGCAGCAGAAGGCGGTCCCTGAGATAAGCTGGTCTGGTGCCATGAAGGGCTTTATAGGTCATAACCAACACTTTGAATTGTGACCGGAAACTGATCGGCAACCAATGCAGACTGCGGAGTGTTGGTGTAACATGGGCATATTTGGGAAAGCCCATGATTGCTCTTGCAGCTGCATTCTGCACGATCTGAAGTTTCCGAACACTTTTCAAAGGTAGCCCCATGTAGAGAGCGTTACAGTAGTCGAGCCTCGATGTGATGAGGGCATGAGTGACTGTGAACCGTGACTCCCGGTCCAAATAGGGTCGCAACTGAAAGGGGCATTCCTCTATCTTCTCCCAACCTCAGGAAAAAGAAACACGAGACCTTTATAGAGTTAGGTAGTATATATAAAAAAGGTAGTTTCAACCTCCATATTCCATATTGTCTTTTCTCATTGGTCCTTGGCCCTTGATTTGAATGTGATAAACAGCATGCCTGAGATTACCTTGCTTAATCTTTAACAAAGCGGTGAAATGGGCTAATTGAGTTGCTTTCTTGATCAGAGATCTAGCATAATGGTACAGAATAAGCAAGTCGAGATCTTAAAAGTTTTGTGTTCCATTCTCTTAGCTTTCCCAACTATATACTGTAGTGCCTTGTTTTTAAAAAAACGTTTAGTGCTCTCTGGTGGCCAACTGCTTACATTCACAGACTCTGTCCTTTTGCTTTAATATTTAATATTGTGCTTGTGCCAAAGACAGCTTGCCAGAATTTAATTTGAAGCCTGTCAGCTGGGAGCTCCTAGCCTTGCAATTATTGCAAGGAACTGATAAAGGTCTGTTACTTGGTAGGGAGACAGAGGTCCTAGGCCCCTTCTTTAAGGCCCTCTCCCCTCTGCTATTTAACATCTGCATGAAACTGCTGGGTGAGATCATCTGATGACACAGGGTGAGGTTCCAGCAGTACTCTGATGACATTCAGCTGTACATCTCCACCCTGTGTCAATTCAGTGAAGCAGTGGACGTGATGTGCCTGTGTCTGGACACTGTGGGGGCCTGGTGGGAGTCAACAGACTTAAACTCAACCCAACAAAACTGAATGGCTGTGGGTTTTGCCACCCAAGGACTGTTCCACCTGTCCATTACTTGGGGCGGGGATTTTAACCCCCTCAGAGCGGGTCCGCAATCTGGGAGTCCTCCTAGACCCCCAGCCGAGATTAGAACATCTTTCAGCTGTGGCTAAGGAGACCTTTGCACAAGTCCACTTAGTGCACTAGTTTTGACCCTATTTGGATAGGGAGTCTCTTTTCACAATTGCTCATGCCCGTGTCACCTTGTGGCTCAACTACCGCAATGTGCTCTACATGGGCCTACTCTTAAAGAACGTTCGGAGACTACAATTAGTCCAGAAGGGAGCCGTGTGAGCGTTTGTGAGTGTGCCTAGGTACCCCCACATAACACAATTTTAAGTGTTGGTTAACACTTATTTTACAGGACTGTCTTCTGCCTCACACTTCCCAGAGGCTGATTATAGAACACACAGAGTTGGTATTCTCCAGGTCCCATTAGCCAGTGCCAACTGGCGGGACTGCAGGGGAGGGCCTTCTCTGTGGTGGCCCTGGCTCTCTGGAACCAAAGTACCCCCGGATTTATTTATTTGATTTTTATGCCGCCCTTCTCCTTAGACTCAGGGTGGCTTACAACATGTTAGCAATAGCACTTTTTAACAGAGCCAGCACATTGCCCCCACAATCCGGGTCCTCATTTTACCCACCTCAGAAGGATGGAAGGCTGAGTCAACCTTGAGCCGGTGATGAGATTTGAATCGCTGACCTTCAGATCTACAGTCAGCTTCAGTGGCCTGTAGTACAACATTCTACCTGCTGCACCACCCCGGCTATCACACCGCCCCCATCCTCTTATCCTTCTGGAAAGCCTTAAAAATATGGCTTTGCTGGCAGGCCGGGTGCCGTTGATGTATAACACTCTGCTCTGACCCAGAAGTGATGATTGTTTTTGTATTGGGATTTTAATTGTTGTATACTGTTTTTTAATCATTATACACCACCCAGAGTCCATCAGGAGTTGGGCGGCTTATAAATTTAATAAAACTTAAAACCTTAACTCCTTAAAAGACTATTGCATGGCCTTTTCAGTGTGTGAATGACATTGATTCATAGGAGATCAATAAAGAGGGGGTTTTGTAACAAGGAGTCTGTTTCTTGTTTCTGCTAAGGCTAGGTCAGAACACTATGTGACAAAATGAAATTCAACGTAGATAAAAGTAAGGTTTTACACTTAGCCAAGAAAAATAACTCCATAGCTACAGACTAGGTGAAACCTGGCCTAATGCCAGTAACAATGAGAGGGATCTCAGAGTCTTAGTGGACAATTACTTAAATATGGGCCAGCAGTCAAAAAAGTCAATGCAATTCTAGGCTACATTAATAGAGGATAGAATCAAGATCATATGAAGTGCTAGTACCGCTTTACAAAGCCTTAGTAAGATTAAATACCGCATCGAGTTCTAGTCACCACAATCTAAGAAAAGATGTGGAGACTCTAGAAAGCGTGCAGAGAAGAGCAACGAAAATGATTAGGAGGCTAAAACATATTGAATAAAATGGAGAAAGCCGATTGTGTCATGATCTTTTCATTTTTGGCACTGCTTTTTATGCAGGACTGCTAGTAGCACATGGTATATGAGTAATTAAAGCAACAGAGTTTCTTTCCTGTGTCAAATCTGAAACCTATTTATTTTGCATTGTCTCATAGATGTGGGTACTTTTGTTCAAAAGCTAATCAGCATTTATAATTATTTCACACAGGTCTTGTTTGGCTATCTTTTTTTAAGAACCTAGATATCACAGTCAAAGGAAACATGGATTTCTCCAAGCAATTTTAGTTGATGGTTTCTAAGTTTAATAATGACAAGAGACATGGCCATATAAAAAGTTCATGCTTTTGTTTTAGATTATTCAGAAAAATAGCTAGCTCTTACCTCGAATCTAAGCAGTGACACTACAGGAAACTGCTGCTGTTGCCACCTTTTGGTAGTCACAGATTATTGAGCTCTCAACATGCAATCTAGATCTGACAATTAGTTTTTTTAAAAAGTGGGGAGAGCGAGCAATACTACAGTGATAAAGTAGGACAGGACAGGCAAGGCAACTGAATACCTTCTAAGTATTTTAATGTCAACCCCATCAGTTTCAGCCACCTCATCTAATGGGAAAGGATTGTGAGGCTTACGGTCCAAGACATGTTGCCTATCAAGAAGCAGAGGATTAACTGCAATGACATGTGATTATCAGGGTGTCCAGGGGGAAAGCATTTTGAAATTCCCTCTGTAGCTTGCAATCTAGTTAAGGCACAGTCGTAGATGACGTCATACCAAGCAGTTAAACCATGGAGAAATATTGGTAGCTGAGGAAGCAAGTTGTTGCCAGTTATGCTCATTTTTGCTTGACTCTGCCAGGCAGGGCGATCCATTTTTTTACATGATTCTCCCCTGACTTGTAACCATTTTAATACAGTTTGTTTTTTCCCCCTTGATTTATTCTGGTTTTTTTTCACGAATTCCCTGAAAATTTAGATGATGGAATCCCAACACAATGGAAAGTTACAGGTTGATGAAAGCTGCCTTAGAAGCCTGATTCTCAGCCATCCAGGTCATCGTTGTCCCAACGATGCTTCCCCCCCCCCCGTTCCTTTCAAGAGGCAACTGATCTTTGTTTCTCCTTTATGACATTGGATGAGAAGCAAAACATCTTCAAGAAAAAACAAAGAAAGTCAACTTGCCTCTTGAAAGGAAAAAAAAAAAAGCACCTTTGGGGCTGGTTTAAAGTGTTAATAGAGAACTGCACACCAAGACAACTAGAGGTACGGACAGTTTTTTCCTGAACACCATCACTCTGCTAAACAAATAATTCCCTCAACACTGTAAAACTATTCCCTAAGGCTGCATTATTTTTACTATTAGTCTTCTCATTGTTCCTATCACCCATCTTCTCCCACCTATGACTGTATGACTAACTTGTTGCTTGTATCCTTATGAATGATATTAATATTGTTTCCTGATTGCTTATTTGTACCCTATGACAATCATTAAGTGTTGTGCCTCATGATTCTTGATGAATGTATCTTGTTTTTTTATCTATACTGAGAGTATATGCACCAACGACCAATTTCTTGTATGTCCAATCACACTTGGCCAATAAAGAATTCTATTCTATTCCACTACAGATTGGCTGTCTTCATCTTTAAGATAGAAGGAATGACATGAGCAGAATAACTGTTGCAGTAATGTTTATAGAATAATTGTCATAATATCAACTCTCCTAAGGTCCTCTTTCCATTTCACTGAACAGGCATACAACGCACAACAAAAAGGGGAGGAAAAACAGCTGACCTTTTTATTATTTTCAAAACCAAAGTGAAAATAGCTCTGTCAAATGAGTGAGGTTGGGTTTAGAAGGGCGACACATAAACCTTGCTTACAGGAGGAAGGCTAAAAGGAAAATCAAGATCAGAGACAAGGGATGACGCCGCATCTTTCCATGTCAGATGAGGCTGGGGGGAAGAAGGTTCAAGGATACCATGGGTTGTGCAGCAAACTCCACAAGCCTGGGTTTTTTTTCACTGCACTGCTTGCTCATTAGCGCTGCTGCCAGAGTCCTGGGGCTTCATGACGTCTGGAAGCTCTGGTGGGCTGGAGAAGGAATCGATGCGGAGGTTCTCAAAGGCATCTTCTGAAGGGGGAGAAAGACACGCGACACCGTCACCTTGGAACGGTCCTGTTTTATGCTACATCACTGGCTACTACAAATCCCAAACCAAAAATGAAGGATCATGAGAAATCCAAAGCGATGGCAAATTAATCGAGCACATTAACAGCCCACACCTATTTTTTTTTTTCAAATAGTGATTACTTAATCCTGATTAAACCTTAACAAGAAGCAGCATATAGGCATTTTATTTCTATACCATTCATACTGATGAAGCCACAGTTGGAATACTGTATCCAGTTCCGGTGATCAAGATGCTGGGGCTCTAGAAAGGATGCAGAGAAGAGCAACAAAGGGGATAAGGGGTCTGGAGGCTAAATCCTATGAAAAATGGCTAAAGGAACTAGACATAGTGTCCCTTTTTCAAGAGGCAACTGGACGTTCTTGTTTTTCTTTGAAGGAAATGTTTCGCTTCTCATCCAACTGACAGCTATGACTTGGATGATTGAGAATCTACATACACATTTAGATATGTTAAGCTTAAGACAGAGAAGTATTCCAATATTTGAAGGGCTGCTACAGAGAAAATATACTTTCTCCGCAGCACCTGAAAGTAGGAGAAACAGCAATGGGTAAAAGCTCACCAGAGGTAGATCTAACCTGGAAATAAGGAGGAATCTCCTGGCAGTGAGCATTGTTAAGCAGTGGGATAACCTTGCCTAATATAAATTATACCCTCCAAATAAGTCCTAGTTAAGACCCAGTGGGGTAGAGGTCTAGCAGCACTGTGACAGGTGTTGGGGTGTGGGAGGCCTGGCTGTGGTGGTCCTAAGATAAGCAGGTTAAGACATGCCCTGAAAATAAGACCTTATTTTCAAGCACAAAAGAAAATAAGACTGAGTCTTATTTTCAGGGAACCACAGTAGCAGTCAGTAATCAGGGACTCCTCGATCAGATTGGCTCTAAAATGGCAAGTGCTAAAAGGTCTACGTGGCTTGTGCTGCAGAGACCCAATATATCTAGCTACACATTAACACCACCTCTGGAAGCCATCTCCTGGCTGGCTGCTGTCTTAGATGTGGCATTTCCTGATTACAAGTGGGTCTTTTCAAAGGGAGCACCTCAGGCACAGAATATTCTTCTAAGGCAAATTTGGCTAACGCCCTTAGGTTATCAGTAAAAACCACTTCCTTGTCTTAAGTCTCCTAATCTTCAATGGCAATGCTGTGTTTCTTTGGTTTCAAGAAGCAAGCAACAACTTAACTCACCACTGGATCTGAAGGCCAAGCCGACTGTTGCTGGAGCCTGGGGCCGTGCTGTCTGACTGGTGAAGCCACAGTCTCCAAGAGTTTTGCTATCCTCCAGTAGTTGCTCATCCTGAAAAATGGGGTAATTTGCACCAGGATGCAAGACAAGTCATTTTTTTAAAAAAAAGTCTGGTAATCATGAACAACTACTACTTAGATGTGTAACTAAAATCAAGAAATTAGACAATGAGACTGCAAACTCTGTTTAGAATATGGTTTACTGTTCTACGCACATCACATTGCCATAGAGTTAGGGGCAAAGTTAGTCTTCGGCTTACAAAAGTTCATTTAGAGACCATTCTAAATTATAGCAGCACTGAAAAAAGTGACTTATGACCATTCTTCAGTTACGACCTTTGCAGCATCTCGATGATCATATGATCAAAATTCAGATGCTTGGAAAGTTCATATTTATGACCATTGTTGTGTCACAAGGTCAAGTGATCACCTTTTGCGACCTTCTCATAAGTCAAGTCAATAGGGAAGCCAGATGCACTTAACAACCAAGTTACTAACTTAACAACTGCAGTGATTCACTTAACGATTGTGGTAAGAAAGGTCGTAAAATGGGGCAAAACTCACTTAATAAATGTCTCACTTAACAACAGAAATGTTGGGCTCAATTGTGGTCTTAAGTTGAGGAATACCTGTAGTAAGAAGTCTGTATTCTATTCTTCTTCACTAAAACTGTACTACTTGCAAACCAGTATGCAATGGAAAGAATTTATCTCCCTCCTTATTTCTGTTTCTGATCTTACAAAAAAAATGACGTATGAGGTTAGAGCTCTAATTCTAAGGGTTCTTTAATCCCCAATTTTCTAGGGCACACAGAAAAATAGTTTCTTAGATGGGCAAAGGACCAAGTGGCTAGTGAGCCAATTGCATTGATATATCTGATACAACTCTTTGGGTTGTTAGCTACTTCATGTTTTACATAGCTATTATTTAATGGCTGGTTATTAAATTATTCCACTGAAGAGATACCCAGGTATGTACTGTGTATGATTTTTAAGCAATTATATGAAGATCAGGATACTGAGAGTGCTACTTCCAACACTAAAACTAAGATATACTACATACAGCTACTGGCCAAGCCATAAACGTAATTCCCAAACATTCAGTACTGAGATAAGGACCAGAAAAATCCAGAAGCCTAACTGCTGTCCTCTTCCCTTAAAACAGTGGGGATTCCAAAAGACCATCAGAATCAGCTAATGAGTAATTTGTTTCTTACAATCTGGCTGCAGACTAAGCAGTGTGTGTGTGTGTGGGGGGGGCAGAGCTCCTGGAAATTCTAGAATCTAAAAAATACAATTGAGGCCGTTTGGGATTTCTGGATGCCGAAGGACCAATATTTCTTTTATTTACAGGGCATTTATTTATTTATTTATTACTTAGATTTGTATGCCGCCCCTCTCCGAAGACTCCGCATACATGACCACCTGTCTCATATGATAACGCTAGACACCTCACAACAATCAGGGTTGTTTTTTTTAAAGTTAAAAACAAAAATATCTTTCCCCTTAAGTACCAAACACCGCCATAGCTCTACTTGTATCCTAACCCAATGTTTAAGGGAAGAGCCAGGTGTTTAAATCCCTCTGGAAGGCTTACAGGGTAGGATCTCAGATGGAAATATCTCCTAAGACAGTGATTGCGAACCTTTTTTTTCTCGAGTGCTGAAAGAGCATGTGCGTGCACTATTGTGCATGCGTGAGTGCCTACACCCATGATTCAATGCAAACACTTTTCCCCAACCCTAGAAGGTCCTCCGGAGGATGGAAACAGCCTGTTTCTCAACTTCTGGTAGGTTCAGCAGGCTCGTGTTTCACCCTCCCCAGGTTCCAAAGGTAAAAACACCCTCCTCCATCCCCCCAGAGGCTCTGGAAGCCGAAAACGCCCTCACAGAGCCTGTGCGAACCAAAAATCAGCTGGATGGCACACACATACATGTTGGAGCTGAGCTAGGGCAATGGCTCGCATACCAGCAGATGGCTCTGCGTGTCACCTGTGGCACCCATGCCATAGCTTCACCAACACTGTCCTAAGAGCAGCATTTCGGTTAGATTAAAAAATCAATATAACCTCTGAACTGATCAAGACCACTGATATACCAACTTAGTAAACAGCACATCCTGGTGTAATTTATTAAGAGTCCCATAGATATAGTACTTCCTATAATAAGCTCTCCATACCTTGTATAATCTCTGTTCTTCTGGAGGCCTCTTAAGAATCCCCTCCACAATTCTTTTCAGTTCATAAACTGTACTAGACTCCTTCGCGTCTGTGAAGATAGTTGTCTTGTGACGTCGGATCATTAGAAAAACATCCTGTTGGAGAACAGAGTAGGCGATCGGTAGCATTCGTAATTTTATCCAAACAAGCCATCACTATCAATAATGATGACATTGTTTTATACAGTGGGAAAAACTCAAGTTGGTATATAGGATAGACAATTATTCTCCAAAATATAAAATACAAAGTACATAAAACTTCAGTTTTGTAGAACAATTGAGAATTACTAACATCCACATTTGTTAATATACATAAAATATATCTACGCCAGAGGTGGGTTTTTCCCGGTTTGGACTAGTTCTATAGAATTTCCCGCTTGCCAAACTGGGATGGCCAGTTGGCCATGCCCCCAAATGGGCTCTTGGGATGGTGCCATAGGGGCCTCTATCTTGTTTTTTGGCTTATGTGCACGTCCAGAAGCAGTTTTTTACTTTTGCACATGCGCAGAAGCAGTTTTCTGCACTGTGCATGCCCATGTGGTGTGGCCATATGGTGTGCAATATGTGGGGTCCCACGTAGTGCGGGAAGAAGTGAACCGACAGCAAGATTTTTAAAAAAAATTAAATTTATATGCCACCCAGCTCCCAAAGGATTCAGGCGGCTTAACAACAGAATAAAATATTTAAAACTTTAAAACCCACTGCTGATCTATACCGTTCAGATTAAAGCTCTACACGGCTTAGGACCAGGTTACTTACAGGACCGTCTTCTGCCCCACAAATCCCAGCGGCTGGTTAGGTCCCAGAGTTGGCCTACTCCGGGTCCGTCAGCCTCCTTTGTGATAGCCCTGGCCCTTGGAATCAGTTCCCCCGACATTCCCACTTACACCCTTCTGGCCTTTCGGAAATGTTTGAAAACTCATCTAGGCTGCAGGCTTGGGGCCAATGGGCATGGATACTCTGTTCCGGCCATGAGTGTATGTAGAATGAATGTGATTATGTTTTATAATGGGGGTTTTAGATGAATTGGATTATTGCGGTTTTTACATAAATTTAGGTTGTTTTAATTACTGGGTTTCCTGTATGTTTTTGTATTGTTCCTGTCGTAAGCCATCCTGAGTCTGTGGAGAAAGGCGGCATAGAAATCTAAGTAATTAATAAAATAATAAATAAATAAATTGATTTGCCAAGCAATAGACAAGTCCACTGTTTGAAAAAAGAAATGGCCTAAATTCAGACTTTGTTTTTGCTTCTGAGGTCTTGGGTGTGTGTGTGTCAGCCAATTGAGATTTACTATAAAAAAAATATAAAACACCAGTAGTTAACAATTGAATACTAAAATTAGCACTGTTATTTACAACCCGATTAACACCACAGAATCCCAAAGTTGTAGTAAATGTAATCCTCCTTCAGGTATTCCCAAGGATGAAGCCATCAGAGACCCTACTTTTAAAACATACTACAATCTTATGACTAGTTCTTATGGCCTACTTTAAAACTCAGAGTTTTCACAAGAGTAAGTAATCTCTCTATTAAACCACAAACAGAGTATTACAGAGTATGTTTTCTCCAGATAGAACCCAGGGTCACCAAGGGCTATGGCAAGGTTGCTCCTCTCTCCTTAGATAGCTGGGCATATTAGCCAAAACCACAGAAGGCACTCCAGGTAGCCAATGCTATCAGACCCTCCATAGATACTAGAAAGAATACATAACATATTTAATCTTGAGTGGTAAGTACATTGGGCAAACACAATTAATTTTGTTAGATAAATCTTCGCTTAGTGCAATTTGCGAGTCTAATAAAAGACACCCTGGCAGAGGAATAACAGAAGCTAGAGCTTCCAGATTGATTTAGAGGTTTTAGAGAATTTAAGCTTCCTCAGCATGGTACTCTTATTTATTTACTAATTAATTTATTAATTGGATTTGTATGTCGCTCCTCTCCAAGGACTCGGAGCAGCTCGCAACAGTATATATCTCAGAAATCCGATTAAAATGTCTAAAAGAACTTAAAAACTCCAATATAATTTTTAAAGACATATATCACCATTCACTCCATAAAGCACTCATTGGACAGGGGGCTAAAATCTAATGGTTCTTCAGATATGTTGGCTGACAACTCCCATCATTCTCAGCCAGTAGGAATAACAGTAGAACGGTAGGCATCGTAGTCTGTATTATCTGGCACTAATTTGGAAAAGCTCTGGTAAAGCAATGGTTCAGTTTATTTATTTATTATTTATTAATTGGATTTCCATGCCGCCTCTCTCCGGGGACTCGGGGCGGCTCACAAATTCTCGTATATAATGCAAGTCTGGTCTTCACATTTGCAAGATTCCCCAAACTATTATTTTATGTTTTTAGTCCCATTTTTAGAATGGGACTTAGAAAGTTCTGTTACTTGTGGTAAAAATCTCGGTTAATTTAGATACCTGCCCATTTAGAATGCAAAAATTCTGGCAACTTCACTCCAACATAAATGGCAACCTTTAATAAGTAATGTTCAAATCACCCTATTTTACAGAAACCAAGCCTTTGATTTACTCCCAAGGTTCAGATGTTGGATACAGTCAGATTCAATCCATCCTAAGCCAGGAAAGTGGGGTAGTTCATTTTGGTTTGCAAAATACCTCTCAATCTGCGGAGTCCGCGGAGAAGGGCAGCATACAAATCTAATAAATTAATCCATCTTATTCTATAGGCTTTTTGGATGAGGAAAAACAGGATGTAGAGATGAGATGTGATGAAGAGATCCACTTTAGTCTAATACAGTGGTTCTCAACCTGGGGGTCGGGACCCCTTTGGGGGTCGAACGATAATTTCCCAGGGGTCATCTAAGACCACGAGAAGAGAAATTTCCCCTGGTATTAGGAACTAAAGCTTCTATTTTGGCACCTTGGAACATATTTTTACTATCCAATCAATCAGGCGTTTACAGTGGGGGTGTCCCTCTGACCTTCCTGCCAATCAGCTTTGAGCTATGATGGGAGAACTGGCGCTAGACTTATGGTTGGGGGTCACCACAACATGAAGAACTGTATTAAGGGGTTGCAGCATTAGAAAGGTTGAGAACCACTGGTCTAATAGTTAAGCACCAGGCTAGAAACTATGAATTCTACCACCACGTTAGGTATGAAAGTCAGCTGGGTAATTTTGGGCCAGTCACTTTCAGTCCAACTCACAAGTTGTTGTTGGAAGAAAATAGGAGGATAAAGAAGTATTAGATACATTAGCTGCCTTGAGTTATTAATTAATTAATATGGTAAGGAACGTTATAGATTTAATTAAATCCAAAATCATGACATTAGGGTTTATGTACCAAGGAGGCCATGACAGAGCCCAAGCTCAAATTACTCCTCAGAAAAGATATTCATAGATAACTTTAGGTGGGTCTCTCATACATGTATTAAGACTGAAAGTGTATTTTTATTTCTGCTCAACTGTGTTTGGTTCTTAGAAACTGCTTGGACAAATCCCTGCAGTTGTCTTGGCTGTTTTTCCAGAACCTCTTTTCTAGGGTTGAGTGATCAGCCCAAAGTCATCCAATTGGCTTAGTAAGCAAGGTCGGATTGGAATACATGGTCTCCGCGGTTTTAGTCTGATGCCTTAAGTGGGTCGTGACCCCATTGGGGTCAAACAATCCTTTCAAAGGGGTCACCTAAGATCATCAGAAAAAACGTATTTCCGATAATCTTAGGAACCGAGACACCACTCCTCTATCTGTCTCCAACGCAGGTCCACCCACATACAAATAGAACACTGTCAAAAAAAATATTGTACCATGGGAACTTCAGAGCATATGCAGAAGCCGAATTTAGGGCAATGCGCATGTTTCGCCATATTGTAGTCTGCTTTTTGGGGGCAATTTTTTTTAAAAAAATCAGCATTGTGCTGCGAGCACATGCATAGCTGCGAGACATACCCAGGCAGCACAGGAAGAAATGAACCGGCAGTGAGGTAAGTTAGATCCCACCCCTGATAAGGTCAGTTTCTTAATACTGTACAGTGATACCTCGTCTTACGAACTTAATTGGTTCCAGGACGAGGTTTGTAAGGTGAAAAGTTTGTAAGACGAAACAATGTTTCGCATAGGACTCAATGGAAAAGCGATTAATGCGTGCAAGCCCAAAACTCACCCCTTTTGCCAGCCATAGCGCCCGTTTTTGTGCTGCTGGGATTTCCCTGAGGCTCCCCTCCATGGGAAACCCCACCTCCGGACTTCCGTGTTTTTGTGATGCTGTAGGGGAATCCCAGCAGCACAAAAACGGGTGCTTCGCTGGCAATGGAAGTGCAGAGGTGGGGTTTCCCAGCGAGGGGAGCCTCAGCGAAATCGCAGCATCACAAAAACACGGAAGTCTGGAGGTGGGGTTTCGAGGACTTCCGTGTTTTTGTGATGCTGCGATTTCGCTGAGGCTCCCCTCGCTGGGAAACCCCACCTCTGCACTTCCATTGCCAGCGAAGCACCCGTTTTTGTGCTGCTGGGAGTCCCCTGCAGCATCGCAAAAACACGGAAGTCCAGAGGTGGCATTTCCCATGGAGGGGAGCCTCAGGGGCATCCCAGCAGCGCAAAAACGGGTGCTTCGCCAGCAACAGAAGTCCGGAGGCGGGCATCCTAGTGGTGGCGGCTTGGGTTTATAAGGTGAAAATAGTTTGGAAGAAGAGGCAAAAAAAATCTTAAACCCCAGGTTTGTATCTCAAAAAGTTTGTATGACGAGGGGTTCGTAAGACGAGGTACGAGGTATCACTGTAATTTTATTATTTTATGGTTGTGGGTCGCCACAGTATGAGGAATTGTATTAAAGGGTCACGGCATTAGGAAGGTTCAAGAACTACTGCCATTACACCAAATTGGCTCTTAACAATGTTGCAAATGTAACACTCAGCTATACTCCTCTAAACTTCTTAGGAAAACAACACTTTTAACCGCTTCCTCTTGAATTGATAAGAAGCAGTAATAGTGGTTTGACCATTTCAGGGTAGCATTAAACCCATCACTTGTCTTTTTTTTTTTAGATATTTTAATTTACATTGTCCCCAATGCCAGAGGCCAGGTGAGCAAGGGTTGATGGGAGTTGAAGTCCAAAGCTTCTGGAGAGCATCTTAAAAGGAGGATAGAGTAAAAATCCAAAACTAAGAATTTGGACAAGTTCAATGGTTGGAGGTGACTTCCAGTTTCATACAGCCTTTAAAAAGGCTTTATGAAACTGAAAGTCACCTCCAACCATTGAACTTGTCCAAATTCTTAGTTTTGGATTTTTACTCTATCCTCCTTTTAAGATGTTTTCCCTAGAGAGTGAAAGTACCTAGAAGTTTAGAGTTGTTATGTTTGTAACATTTCTAAGAACCAATTTGGTATCCTACGTAGAGTATGTTATACAGTACTGGGCATTATTACCCAGAAGCAGAGCTTTTTGCACATTGAAAGACATTTCCCCCCCTTTTATTATGTTTCCCTTTTTTCCTCCCATACAAAGCAGCCTGGATGCCAAAAAACAACCGTTAACTCCCCTGGAGGTCAAGCCTTTCCAAGCTAAACTTAACCCAAATCTTTCCATCCGAGGTTTTTTTTCTGGGCGCCTTTTCTTTTAAAGCCACCAAACAACGCTTTTTTACTCAATAAACACCAGGAGTTGCGAGGAATATAACGAGGGCGGCGTTTTTGGAAGTCCCAAGATGGAAGGCGTTCAGGCAGCTTCAGCGCCACCCAGAGCACCGGGAAAAACCTCTCCTTTTGTCGCGTTAAAACGGCTGCTTTCTCTGCCCCTTCAATACCCTCCTCGGAGCCTACCTGGCAGAGCTGTTGGGGCGATAAAGGGGACTGGGGGGACCGAGGAGGAACCAGAGCAAACCCCATTAAAATCGTCCGAAGGAGAGGCAAAAAAACCCGAAAAAGGAGCCAAAAAAAGGAAAGGAAACCGCCTCCTTTCGGGGCGTCGGAAAAAACGATGCTCGGGGGAGTCCGGATAAAACGGAGCCGCGGAAGAGATTATTATTCCTTTTTTTGGAGGGGGGGACGACTAAGAGCATCCCACGGAAGGGTAGTGGGGACGCCCCGTCCTCCCCCTCTAGCCCGAGAAAGAAAAAGGGAAGGGAGCGAGGACGGTGATCCGCGGTCCGGATTACGTTCCCTCTCGCTACTTATTTCGAGGTGGCTACCCTCCCCGACTCACCATCTCTGCAGATGCAGCCTCAGTTCAGACCCCCCAAGAGAGGAAAAAAAGCAGCAAAACCCCCGGTTTCCCAACATGCACTGCAAATCTCGGTATTTAACCCAACCCGGTTTTAATGGTAGTGGTGGTGGTGGGAGGGAGGGAGGGAGGGAGGGAGGAAAGAACACCATGGCGCATGCGCCCCATCCGAGGCTCGCCTTACGGCTTTCGGTCCGGGTGGAAAAAAAAGACCATAGACAGCGCATAGAAGAGCTCGCAGGAGCAGCCGGCGGAAGTGAAAAAACAAACAAACCACGGGTCGACGCCACGGAAACACTCGCTGCCATTTTAGAAGAGGCAACTTGAAGCTTTGCCCAGTTTGGGGAGGTCGTCGCTTTTCTAAAGCGCCGCCACCTTTTAAGGGCTTTTTTTTTCGTGATCCGACTAGTCTCTATGGTTGCTTCCGTTAAGAGTACGGAAGTGAAAGGTTGCCTTTCGCGGTTTTGTGAGTGTGTGTTTTAAAAAGAACTTTTAATTTTTTAAAATATACAATTAACGCCGAATCTTGGCGAGAATTCGCTTCCTCATAAAGTGGGAGTTGTCTTCGGGAGATAATTTCCGTTTTACGCCTCTCCGAGCTAAAAGGGGTTCATGAGTCAAGCGCTAGGGTCCTTATACGTAATTACGTACGTGGTCGCCATTTTGAGAAGGGCGTTTGTGGCTTGTATGGGAAGACCCCATTTTGTAACTTGGAGTTTCATGACGCTGAATGGAATACCTGGCATTTTGGTATTTTCAGTGCTTTGCAGTACGGAACCTCGATTCAAATGTGAGAAAACCACACACACACACACACCATCATTTCCCCAGTTGTGCTGTATTACAAACCGTTGAATTATTAGGAAATACTGTGTGTGTACTGTATATATATATTAAGTTTATATATAAATAGAGGTTCCTCAACCTTGTTATCACACCTCCCTTTAATGTAAACTTAATTATACTGTACTGGTCTCCTAAAAATCCAAGCAATCCTAGGCCTCTTGCCTCACAATCAGGAGATTGTGAGTTAGATCCTAAGTAAAGCAGGTGTAAGGGTCTCCTGCGTGGGCAGGGAGTTGGACTAGATCAGGGATAGGCAAAGTTGGCTCTTTGACTCCCAAAATTCCTGACCCAATCATGATAGCTCAGGCATTCTGGGAGTTGAAGTCCACATGTCATAGAAGAGCCAACTTTGCCTACGCCTGGATTAGATGAGCTGCAAGGTCCCTTCCAGCTTCTGCAGAAAACCACACTCAAGCGGCCAAAGAACTGCGTATGACTCAGTAGCCATAGTTTGCTGACCCTTGTTGTAGGAGATGTGAGGGCTTCCCACAAGTTTATTTATTTATATATGTATTTTATCAAGTATGTATTAATGTTTATACGTGTGATATTGGTACTAATAATAGAGAAACATTAGGACAGGGACAATAGGCATGCTGGTCCACTTATGCATGGCCCTTTAACAGATTCTGTGCAATCCCAAATATATACCAATTCAGGTTCCTTTGAATTGAATTGAATAGAATTGAGTTTGTTTGTTTTGATTTGATTTGTTTGCCGCCCCTCTCCGCAGACTGGGGCGGCTAACAACAGTAAAAAGACAATATAAACAAATCTAATATTAAAAGTAATTTAAATGGAAGGCAGATTGCCTCAGTGAAATGAGTATACTGTTTTCAGCTTTCTGGTATTTGTACAATTAGCTATTTCATGGAATACAGTTCACATTATGCCTTTGCATTATGATTTTTTTTGGTTATTTCTTCGTGAAGTTGAGAACAAGCAATATTTTTATTCAGTTTAGCACCTGACAAAATCAAACTGTCTTAATGTATCAAGACTAAATTACATTTCACAGTTTCTGTACTTTTAGAAATCTAAAAACTTGAGCTTTTATCGTTTTCATTCATGTGCATACATAACTAGTTTTTTCTTCACAAATAATTATAACATATTCCTATGTCATACCTGTTAGTCATCTGATCTAGTGAGACTGTTAGAATATATTTGTATTTTATTTTATAATACCGGTATAATTTATTTGAGGACTGTTATTAATGCTCAGAATGGTGTTTCATTTTGCTTTCTTAAGATCTTTTAGCATTTTTACTGTTCATAGGCATTGAAAGTTGCTCAGCCAGGGAAGTGAAACAAGGTATATATTCCTAGAATAGCTTCACATTTGATAAATATACTTTCAGAAAATTTAGAGGCTCTGGCATGGGACCAATTTAGGTAGTTCTTGACTTATGACCACAATTGAGCCCAAAATTTATGTTACTAAGTGAGACAGTTGTTAAGTGAATTTTCCCCATTTTATGATTTTTCTTGCCACAGTTATCACTGCAGTTATGTTGTTAAATTAATCTTGTGTTTCCCTTTTATTTTGTTTGTTAGAAGGTTACAAAATGAGATAATATGTCCCCTGCAACTGTCATAAATATGAGCTAATTGCTAAGCAATTAATTAATCAATTTTGATAATGTAACAGACTGTAATGATTTAAGTGTGAAAAACAGTCATAAATCATTTTTTCCAGTGCTATTATAACTTTGAATGGTCACTAAATGAACTGTTATGGGTCAGATTGTAAAAGAGTGGCTAGTTTATACAAAGTGTGTGGAAGAGGGGTATAAGAGAAAGGGAGAGGGGGAAAGAGAGATACAGAAGGGGATAGAGACAGATACAGAAAGGGGAAGAGAGTGAGCTAGAGATACTGAGAGAGGGGAGGGGAAAGGGGGAGATACAGACAGATACAGACAGGGTAAGAGAGAGACATAGATACAGAGTGGGGAGAGAGACATAGTGAGAGATACAAAGGTGGAGGGGAAGAAAGATACAGAGAGAGGGGAGAGATAGTGAAAGGGGGAAGAGAGCCATAGAGAGATGCAGAGGGGGGAGAGAGGTAGAGAGATAGAGACAGGAGAGAGAGAGAGACATAGATAGAGAGAAGGGGAGAGAGAGAGAAAGTGAGGCTGGAAATCTGCTGTAGAGGGAGATATGTACAACTTGCAATTTTGCAGATGGTGCAACGTGCAAGAAATAGTGCATCACTTGCTGGCTGGAATGAGGGAATGGTGCTGTTGCAACAAAGGGGGATGGCGGCACAGGGGGCCCAAAGCCACGGGGGGGGGGGTAACCCATGGTTCTTTCTTCCCTCTGATGTCTCACCTATATATATATATATATATATATATATATATATATATATACACACATACATATATATATACATACATACATACATACATACATACATACATACATACATATGTTCCCCATGTTCCAATCCCAGTAAGGGTATGGCTAGATAATGAGAGCAAAATAGCTTGGAATAGGTCTATACTTGTCCCTTCCTTTTCATTATCAACAAAAATATGTTACATACATATGTACAGGTAGGTCTTGGTGTATTTGGGTCTTTTCCCGTGTAAAATTGATAGTATCTTGGTGACGTTTTGACAAAATTCCACTCGTCATCTTCAGGCTGGTGTTTTCAGCTTCGTGCTAGGGCGAACAAAATTTATTTATTTATTTTATTTATTTATTTATTTACTTACTTTTTACTTTTTTATTTTTTTACTTATTTACTTATTTACTTATTTATTTATTTACTTACTTACTTACTTACTTACTAACTTACTAACTAACTTACTTACTTACTTATTTACTTACTTACTTACTTATTTATTTATTGGATTTGTATGCCGCCCCTCTTTGTAGACTCGGGGCGGCTAACAACAGTAATAAAAAACAGCATGTAAATCCAATACTAAAACAACTAAAAAACCCTTGTTGTAAAACCAAACATACATACAAACAAACATATCATGCATAAATTGTAAAGGCCTAGGGGGAAAGAATAACTCAGTTCCCCCATGCCTGACAGCAGAGGTGGGTTTTAAGGAGCTTACGAAAGGCGAGGAGGGTGGGGGCAATTCTAATCTCCAGGGGGAGTTGGTTCCAGAGGGCCGGGGCCGTCACAGAGAAGGCTCTTCCCCTGGGCCCCGCCAAACGACATTAGTTAGTTGGTGGTCAGAGCTGCCAACTTTCTATAAATATTGGTCTCTGTGCGTGGAGTGCTGGCTTAGTTGCTGTAGGCAGGTTGGTTGGCCATACACACCCCACAGATGAAATACAGCCATCACCCAGAAGCCAAACCACAGTGGCACCTCAAAATACTGCATCCCCCTCCGACATCCACACAAAGCAAACTGACACATGCCATAAGCACATAGCCGGACCCCAAACTCTGAGCCAAACAAAACCCTGGATTCCATCCTCCTTCCATTATTCTAGTGCCACCCCCGGAATCCAGGAAGTGATCACCTTGGTGTGCTTAGCAACCTGCCAGTATATGTGACGTCAGAGCTCTGCCCCCGGAATCTCTTCGTGGGATTCCCCAGCTCCTTTTGCTTGCGGCGCCGCAAGCAAAGGGAGGTCTTTTCATGTAAATTTTTTTTAAAAAAAATTACATGAAAGGACCTCCCTTTGCTTGTGGTGCCGGTGTGGCATCCTTTTTCGTAAAAATAAAAATGAATAAAAATAAAAAATCTGTAAAAATAAAAAAACGATGGGATTTCGGGGGCGGAGCTTTGACATCACAGAGCGTTAGGAGTTCAGGTTCGGTTTGGGTTCGGTTGAACTTTGTGTGAAGTTCGTCCGAACTTGCCGAACACGAACACCGTTGGGTTCGCCCATCACTAACTATAATAATAATAATAATAATAATAATAATAATAGTAATAATAATTAGTTAAATTTGTATGCCGTCCCTCTCCGAAGACTCAGAGCGGCTCACAACAAGCAATATAGAGTGTACAAATCCAATGTTTAAAAAAACAGTTTTAAAAAACCTTTATAATAAAAAGCAATCATACAACCCAAACAAACCATACATAAACCATAATAGCTGAGTGATATATCAATTTCCCCATGCCTGGCGACATAGGTGGGTTTTCAGGAACTTACAAAAGGCAAGGAGGGTGGGGGCAGTCTTAATCTCTGGGGGGAGTTGATTTGAGAGGGCCGGGGAGGGCACAGAGAAGGCTCTTCCCTTGGGTCCCACCAGACAGCATTGCTTAGTCGACGGGACTCGGAAAAGGCCAACTCTATTGGTCGCTGGGATTCGTGCGGCAGAAGGCGGTCCTGAAGGTATTCTGGTCCAATGCCATGTAGGGCTTTATAGATAATAACCAACATTTTGAATTGTGACCGGAGACTGATCGGCAGCCTGTACAGGCCGCGAAGTGTTCATGAGACATGGGCATATCTAGGAAAGCCCATGAATGCTCTCGTGGCCGCATTCTGCACGATCTGAAGTTTCCAAACACTTTTCAAAGGTAGCCTTATGTAGAGAGTGTTGCAGTAGTCGAACCTTGAGGTGATGAGGGCATGAGTGACTGAGCAATGATTCCCTGTCCAAATAGGGCCGCAACTGGTGCACCAGGTGAACCTGGGCAAACGCCCCCCTCGCCACAGCTGAAAGATGTTTCTCTAATGTTAGCTGTGGATCGAGGATGACACCCAAGTTGCAGATCCTCTTTGAGGGGGTCAATAATCCCCCCCTAGAGTAATGGATAGACAGATGGAATTGTCCTTGGGAGGCAAAACCCACAACCACTGCATCTTGTCAGGGTTGAGTTTGAGCCTGTTGACACCCATCCAGGCCCTAACAGCCCCCAGGCACCGGCACATCACTTCCACTGTTCGCTGACTGGACAAGGGGTGGAGATGTATAACTGGGTACCATTGGTGTACTGATGATACCTCACCCCATGCCCTTGGATGATCTCACCCAGCAGTTTCATGTAGATTTTGAATAGTAGGGGGGAGACGACCGACCCCTGAGGCACCCCACAAGGGAGAGACCTAGAGGTCGACCTCTGACCCCCCACTAACACTGACTGCGACCGGAGAGGTAGGAGGAGAACCACTGGAGAACAGTGCCTCCAACTCCCAACCCCTTCAGCTGGCGCAGAAGGATACCATGGTTGATGGTATTAAAAGACACTGAGAGGTCAAGAAGCACCAGGACAGAGGGCAATCCCCTGTCCCGGGGCCACCAGAGATCATCCATCAGCGTGACCAAAGCAGTTTCCATGCTGTAGCCGGGCCTTAATCCTGACTGTTGAGGGCCTAGATAATCGGCTTCTTCCAAGGACTGCTGGAGCTGGAACGACACCAACTTCTCGACAACCTTCCCCATAAAGGGAAGGTTGGAGACCGGACGATAGTTGTTAAGGATGGCTGGGTCCAGGGAAGGCTTCTTGAGGAGGGGGCGCACAAGTGCCTCCTTGTAGGGAGCCGGAAAGGACCCCCTCCTCAAAGAAGCATTGACAATCTCCTGGACCCAGCTCCATATCACCTCCCTGCTGGCTGAGACCAACCAAGCGGGACACGGATCCAGTAAATGGGTGGTGGAACTCACAGCTCCAGTGGTCTTATTTACTTCAACAGGTATCACCAGGTCAAACTCCTCCCAGACAGATGGACAAGGACGGGTCCCAGTCACCTCAACTGACTCATGACTCGGGTCAAGGTCCGCCCGGATCTGAGTTATTTTATCAGCAAAAAAATACTTAAATTCCTTGGCACTACTCTGCAAGGGCTCCCCCTCCGCCCCGATTAAGAAGGGAGCGGGTCACCCTGAACAGAGCAGCTGGGCGGAATTCCGCTGATGCAATCAAGGAGGCATGATACGCGCATCTTGTCACCTTGAGTGCCACTTTGTAAGTCTTAATATGAGCTCTTACAAGTGTTCAATCAGACTTTGATTTACTTTCCTCCACCGCTTCTCTAGACTTCTCTTCTGGCATTTCAACACCTGGAATTCCTCAGTGAATCAAGGAGCTCTCTGGAGTCTAGTGCCACAGAGAGGTCGCAACAGCGCAATCCAGTCAAGAGCCTCTGTCACAGCCTTGTTCCAGGCCACTGCAAGAGACTTTGCCAAACTGTGTACGAGTGAATCTAGTAAAACCTCAAGTGTCCTCTGAAAGCCCTTAGGGTCCATCAGGCGTCTGGAGCGGAACCACCTAGTCAGTTCCACCTCCCTGCGGGGGAGGATTGGAGCCTCGAAGTCAAGCATAGTAGAAAATGGTCTGACCATGACATAGGCAAAACATCTAAGCCCCTTAATATCAGACCATTACTCAATTGCTCTGAGAGAAATATCACGTCAGGTGCCTGCCCCCATTTGTGAGTCAGACCCTGTACTACTACTTGAGTCAGGGCCATGGCTGCCATGGCGGCCATGAACCTCTGTGCCATCCTGGAGGATTCGCCGAGTGACGGTAGATTAAAGTCCCCCAAGACAATAAGTATGGGGAACTCCACCGCCAACCCGGTTACCTCCTCGAGCAGCACAGACAGGGCTGTTGACACGCAGCTGGGAGGCAGGTATGTGAGCAACAAGTCCACCTGAACCCCTAGGTCCAACTTCACAAAGAGGAACTCACAATCCGCAATCTCAGGAGCAATGAGTCTACGCAGGCAAAAAGCCTCCTTGGCTATAATAGCCAATCCTCCCCCCCTTCCCTGGGGTCGCGGCTGGGCAAATTGCAGAGAGAGGAACTTCTCCCTCTGGGCCCAGACAGGTTTCAGTTACACATACTAGGTTGGCCTCCTCTAGGATCAAATCCCGGATGAGGAGAGCCTTGTTAACCACTGACCTAGCATTGAGTAGCAGCAGCTTGAGCCCAGGGCCCAGATTACACTCGTCACCAGTGCCCCAAGTTGAGCTCATGGGGCTGGAACAAGGGATTGCTTTCAGGCAGCAATCCCTTCTTCCTCCAGAACGAATTGCCCCATGGGTCCCGCCATATCTGCTTCTCCCCAGCAACCCCGGGATCTTCTGGCCCTCTACCACCCCAGAGATAGGTTCCCCCAACCCTCTTGCCCCTCTGTCGCCAGGTAAGCTAAGCATCCCATCTATACTATATCCATTCATTCCATAGTCATCTGTTCCAAACATACAATCCCATTCATTCCAAAAATCACAAGTACCCATCAATAAAAAAACTCCCCATATAATTTAAAAAACAATAAAAACATTAAATGACAAAATATAGGGATTTAGTGAATGAATTTAGTGATCTCTTAGGTTTGAAAGGTTGACCCCTAATTTAGGACATAAGATTTACCCACTATTTAGCAGAAGACGCAGAGCTCAGTACATTGCACAATTTCCTAAGGGCATTTCAAACATTGCACAATCCCTTCCTCCTAGCAGCATTTCAAGACCTGTATAAAAATCCTGGCACTCATCTAGCTAATTAGCTAGCTGCTCCAAACCCACAAACCTGGTAGTTCTGTTCACCAATAAACAGAATCTTTATTCCCAATCAGCTTCTATGCTATTTCCAGTATCTTTTTCCCAGCTTGGAACCCAATCAAATGGATTTTCCTCCCAACAAACCCAAAAGAACAATGAAAACACTGTAAAAAACAATTAAGCTTTTAAAAATGGGTTTATTGGAAATATGTAATCAAAAGATTATTTACCCCTTGGACTCTATCCACACCTTCCAAGGGAATTCCACAGTTTGAAAGACCCGAACATAATGCTATGCTTGGGATAGACTGCCACATCTGAGTTATACTAACATTTTTTTTTGCTGAAGAAAAAGTTTCATTTCTATATGTATCTAGAACATTTCCAGTCTGTCACTATAATGCACTAATGTTTTTGACCACTAGGCCATAACATAAATTGCACTTTGTCACTTAAGGCTGTAGGGATTCAAAACTCAGAATGCTAAAGAAAGGACTGGAAAGTTCTTTTTTTCCTTAATAGGTAGGTTTTCCTATCTAAAAATACTGTCATCTTCCTACAGTAAAATTGATACAGTTTGTGCTATCCAATACTTCTTGAACTTCACTGAAATAGAATATCAGTAGAAATATTTGAATATTTGCCATCATCTTCAACTCTAGGCAGTAGTCAATTAAGAAGTCTGTTGTAAATAATAAACATTGTGTTCAAAACATAATTGTTTGAATTTACAACATGTGTTAAGCAAAGCCCAAACTATGCCATGCACCAATAGGTTCTATGGCTCCAGTTGATAGTGATAATGAAAAGTACCATAAACACGTACAAAATACAATTGTTTACATTCACACCACCTGGTAAGTAAAACTGAAGCCACCAATAGATTTTATGGGTCCTCTGAATAATGGAAATGTACTGCCTAGAATTTCATGGAGGCCAGGTAAGGTGTAAATATTTTGAACAATTTAAAAACCCAGATTTAGAAGTGCTACAATGGAACAAAAACGCACAGTTATATATTTCACCACCAGATGGCAGAATATACCTTAGAGTCTTAGATCTGATTTGATAAGTGAGATTTTCACCATTTCCCCCTCTTCCCTACCAAATTAATCAGTATTTCTTAGTACTTGGCTCTCACCCGTACAGATGAAACACTGCTTTTTTGTGGTCTGTAGTGAACTTAAACAACTTCTTTATGATATATAAATCTTGTTTTCCCAAAAGAATCTGACATGATCAATCCCTTGGTCAATAGTTTGCTGAAAAGGAAAGTAGATTCATAGTGTTGCTGGTACAGATTTCATGTCTGAAGGCTTGAGGCTGTGTATTTCATAGGAAGAGTGGTGCAAAAATAAGCAAAAAAAGAGACACCCTAGGGAAGTTTGAAACTCCACCCTTATTTATATTTATATTGCTTTGGATCCAATCTAGGTAGAAAGGCACCAGCCTTCCCTCCAACTCACCACCCTAGCCAGTGTCCAGGCCCCATTGGACTTGCAAACTGAGAGTCCTCCGGAATCACCCTGTGGAGAAAAGACATTTTCAGTGGAATAGGAATGAGTTTGAAGCACATCTATTTCTTGCAGTCTCCATTTCAATATAACACCACTGCTTTACCCATCACTTTTACCCCTTGGTTTCCCCTAGACCCCTGGTTCCCAATGTGGGGCCCAAGTCCCACAGGGGGGCAATTTCATTTTTAATGGGGGCAATTGGAATCTTGTTTGAACCTAGTTAATGGCCATTTAGGCTTTCTCCGTGTGAGTAGTTCACTTTTTGATTAATAAGAATTATATGTGGGGGGGGGGGGGGGGGGCTCAGGATTTTAGAGATGCTTAGGTGGGGCTTGGCCAAAAAAAGCTTGGGAACCACTGCCCTAGACTGCAACAGTGCAAATAATCATGTTGTTTGTATGGTGTTAAAGCACCTTTAAGCAAAATATGGCAATATTCCAGGCTTAATGTTCATATCAGGGCTCTTGTTCATATCAGGACTACACCGGGCAGTAAAAACATGACGAAAACTTAGCTAAACCCGAGCAAGTGACACACTGGGACATGTGTAAAGAAAGGAAATTAAATGGTATCATTCTGAGAATTCATCCAACTCTGTCCACTTCATATGGACCTAAACCATGGAAAGAGCTGCTATGCAAATCACTATGACATTTTCAACACTCCCAAGCCCATCATGTTCACCAATCCTCATCTGTCAACTTGGCAGAAACTCCCATCTCCTTCTGTGCAAGTGCAGGAGTGCAAAGAGGAAGGATGATCTTGACAATTTAGAGGGAATTTGTGGCTACAGGCAAACATCCCTCATACAATCCTCTCCCAATTGCTGTTGGTCTGAGTTGCTGTTGAGGTGCCAAAGTGATTGGTCTCATTTGAGACAATGATGAAACTGCATACAGACAGGAGGTGGAACAACTAGTCTTATTTATTTATTTATTTATTTATTTATTTATTTATTTATTTATTATTTGGATTTGTATGCCGCCCCTCTCCGAAGACCGGAACAATCTAGAACTGAACACTGTAGAAATGATGATAGACTTTAGGAGAAACCCTCCCATCCTACCACCTCTCACAATACTAGACAACACAGTATCAATAGTAGAGACCTTCAGATTTCTAGGTTCTATCTATCTCAAGACCTAAAATGGTCAATTAATATCAAAAATGTCATAAATAAAGAACGTTCTTTCTGCGCCAACTCAGGAAGCTCAAACTGCCCAAGGAGCTGCTGATACAGTTCTACAGAGGAATCAGTGAATCTGTCATCTGCACCTCTATAACTATCTGGTTTAGTTCTGCAACCCAACAAGACCGACACAGACTTCAGAGGATAATCAGAACTGCAGAAAAAACAATTGCTGCCAACCTGCCTTCCACTGAAGACCTGTATACTGCACGAATTAAAAAGAGTGAAAATATTTACTGACCCCTCACATCCTAGACATAAACTGTTTTAACTCCTACCTTCAAAACGTCACTACAGAGCACTGCACACCAAGACACAAGAACAGTTTTTTCCCAAGCGCCATCACTCTGCTAAACAAATAATTCCCTTAACATTGTCAAACTATTTACTAAGTTTGCACTACTATTACTACTAGTTTTTTCTCATCATTCCTATCACCCATTTCCTCCCACTTATGAATGTATGACTGTAACTTGTTGCTTGTATCCTTACGATTTTTATTAATATTGATTGTTTCCTCATTGCTTATTTGACCCCTATGACAATCATTAAGTGTTGTACCTCATGATTCTTGACAAATGTGTATTTTTCTTTTATGTACACTGAGAGCATATACACCAAAAAAATTGCTTGTGTGTCCAATCACACTTGGCCAATAAAGAATTATATTCTATTCTAACGTTAAATGGGTTCCTGTTCAACTTCGGTCTCACCTCCTTTCCTGTCAGTCCTAGTTTCATGAATGAAACAGATGTCTGATTATACTCAATCTGATCATGTACTGCCTCCTAGTGGTCAATAGAACCTCATCGCCTACTGTTTCAAAGAGCCATCCCCTTTTGCCCCAAAAGAGGGCAGTCTTCCCTGCCAACTTGCATTTCCCCCATGCTTCTCACCTAAGTAATCATTAAGTTTCCTCACAGGCAGGGCTGGCATCAATCAACATTTAAAAGGCATGAACATTTTAACAGCTATGCCCTTGCTCTTTATACCATGTGCCTGGTCAGGATGATATTTTCTGATAAAGGAGATAACAAGCAAAATACAGTGATCCCCCGTTTATTGCGTCCCCAACCATTGCGAACAGGGTACTTCGCTATTTTTCAACCCGGAAGTCAAAATACCATCTACGCATGCGTGTATGGGCACGCATGCGTAGATGGCAACCGGGAGATCAGCTGCTGGGCGGCTTTCCTGGGTCTTCCCTCTCTTGCTGGCGTCAGCGAGGAGTTTCCCCACCGCCCACGCAAACTCCTCGCTGCCGCCCGCCCTTCGCCAGCCCACGCCGTTCATTCTCGCCGCTTTCGAGCTGAGTCCGGGAGCGAATTCGCTCCCGGACTCAGCTCGAAAAAGCGCCGAGACAAGCCGTTCCTTGGCGCTGTTTCTCGGCGCTTTTTCGAGCTGAGTCCGGGAGCGAATTCGCTCCCGGACTCAGCTCGAAAAAGCGCCGAGACAAGCCGTTCCTTGGCGCTGTTTCTCGGCGCTTTTTCGAGCTGAGTCCGGGAGCGAATTCGCTCCCGGACTCAGCTCGAAAAAGCGCCGAGACAAGCCGTTCCTTGGCGCTGTTTCTCGGCGCTTTTTCGAGCTGAGTCCGGGAGCGAATTCGCTCCCGGACTCAGCTCGAAAAAGCGCCGAGACAAGCCGTTCCTTGGCGCTGTTTCTCGGCGCTTTTTCGAGCTGAGTCCGGGAGCGAATTCGCTCCCGGACTCAGCTCGAAAAAGCGCCGAGACAAGCCGTTCCTTGGCGCTGTTTCTCGGCGCTTTTTCGAGCTGAGTCCGGGAGCGAATTCGCTCCCGGACTCAGCTCGAAAAAGCGCCGAGAAACAGCGCCAAGGAACGGCTTGTCTCGGCGCTTTTTCGAGCTGAGTCCGGGAGCGAATTCGCTCCCGGACTCAGCTCGAAAAAGCGCCGAGAAACAGCGCCAAGGAACGGCTTGTCTCGGCGCTTTTTCGAGCTGAGTCCGGGAGCGAATTCGTTCCCGGACTCAGCTCGAAAGCGCCGATAGCCAGCGCCCCCCGGACCCCCAACCCGGGTTTGGGGGGCTGCTAGGAAGCCCTCCATGCCGGCGGCAAACAGCCGCGCCGCCCCCAATCTTCGGCTCCTCGCTAGCGCTATGGGAGTAAAAACACCATCTGCACATGCGCAGATGGTGTTTTTACTTCCGCAGCGCTACTTCGCGAAAACCCGCTCATTGCGGGGGGTCCTGGAACGGAACCCTCGCAACGAGCGGGGGATCACTGTATATCCTCTTAACTATAAAAGTCATTTGTGCTTCCTGCCCTGGTCATAAAATTACATAATCACTCATGTGTTTTACAAAGGTTCAGAATGATGTAGAAATCTTACTGATGGGTCAGTCTGTTGCCAGTTGGCGCAGAAGCAAAACTTTGTATTGTTCTTTTGGAACAATAAAAGACAGACCACATTTCCATCAGCTTGCCTTAGTGTCTTGATTGCATTTCTCTCCCTCACTTATCCCAGGGGGATTGTCAGTGCTCTCATTTCCTGGCTTGGAAGAAAGGAACCCAGGGAAAGTCTCCCAGCAAACCATTATTAGAAAACACATTTCAGATGACAGATATTTAATTTCACTGAGTCTAGAGCAAATTTTAATATTTTTGAAGATATCTCTGCAGACCTGGATGAACTCATAGATACTGTAACATTATATATCAGCTTCTGTGAAGACCTATGTGTATCGAATATACAGCAACAACAAACTTTGGTTTACAGCTAAATCTAAGTAGCTACATCATTTCAAAGAGGAAGCCTAGAGAAAAAAATGATAAAATACTGTGCAATCAGGCCAGAATTGTATTAACAAGGGAGATCAGAGCAGTAAAAAAGAAGCTACTCTGGAAAGCTAAAGAATCAGTTACCAACAAATGAACCAGGAAACATGCGGAGAACACTTATATCACTGGTTATGGTAAACCACCTTCCTAGGCTGAAGGAAATCAGCAACTGGCAGATGACCTGAATGTGTTTTACTGTAGGTTTGAAAGGAAACTACAGCCACCTATCTCCACGACTCCCACCTTAGACACACCAACAATAGCAAAGCCTCCTAAAACTGACCCCATACCATTGGGTTCACAACACCTAGTGATTACAGAAAAGGAAGTGCAAGACCCATTTCACAGACAAAAGCCAGGAAAAGCTCCAGGCCCAGGCAAGATAATTCCTTCTTGCTTAAAAGTCTCTGTTGATCAATTGGCCCCCATCTTCAGCCATATCTTCAATAAATCACTAGAGATGTGCTATGTTTGTTCTTGCTTCAAACACTCTATTATCATCCCAGTGCTGAAGTAGCCCACCGTCAAGGAACTAAATGACTACAGACCAGTTGCTCTAACATCTGTAGTTATGAAAACCTTTCCCACTTGAAAATCATCACGATCCACTGTTAGACCCCCTGTAATTTGCATACTGAGATCAACAGATGATGCTACGCAAGGGTCCTCTTTGTTAACTTTAGCTCAGCATCAAATACCATCATTCCAGATACTCTTCTAATTAAGCTGAACCAGCTAGTGATACCTGAACATGTAAGTGGATCATGCTTCCTAACAAACAAGAAGCAGCAGCAGCAGTTGAAGCTAAGCAGAATCACATCAGATACCTGTACAATTAGCACAGCTACCACAGGCTATGTATTCTCTCCATTACTCTTCTCTCTAAATACTAATGACTGCCTCTCTAATGATCCATTTGTTAAACTACTGAAGTTTGCAGGTGATACAACATCGGGCTCATTTGAGACAACGATGAATCCACATACAGATGGGAAGTTGAACAACTAGACTTGTGTTACAACTGGAACAATGTGGAACTGAATACACTCAAAACCCTAAAAAATGGTGATAGACTTTAGGATAAACCCGTCCAATTTTAGACAACACAGTATCAACAGTAGGGACCTTCAAATTTCTAGGTTCAACCATATCGCAAGATCTAAAATGGACACCTAACATCAAAAACACCATCAAAAAAGCACCACAAAGAATGTTCTTTCTGCGCCAACTCAAGAAACTCAAACTGATCAAGGAGCTTCTGATAGTTTTACAGAGGAATTATTGACATTGTCATCTGCACTTCTATAACTGTCTGGTTTGATTCTGCAACCTAACAAGACAGACATAGACTTCAGAGGATAATCATAACTGCAAAAAAACCCAATTGCTACCAACCTGCCTTCCACTGAGGACCTGTACACTGTATGCGTCAAAAAGAGACCTGTGAAAATATTTACAGATGCCTCACATCCTGGACACAAACTGCTTCAACTCGTACCCTTAAAACAATGCTATAGAGTACTGAACACCAGAACAACGAGACGCAAAACAGTTTTTTCCCCGACAGCATCACTCTGTTAAACAAATAATTCTCTCACCACTTTCAAACTATTTACTAAGTCTGCACTATTATTAATCTTCTCATTGTTCCCCTCATCCCTCTACTCCGACAAATCTATATGACTATAACTTTGTTGCGTGTATCCTTACAATGTATATTGACTAGTTCCTAATATGATTTAATTGCTTATTTGTACCCAGACTATCATTAAGTGTTGTACCTTATGATTCTTTTATGTACACCAAGGGCATATGCACCAAAGAAAAATTCCTTGTGTGTCCAATCATACTTGGCCAATAAAGAATTCTACTCTACTCTACTCTACTCTACTCTACTCTACTCTACTCTACTCTACTCTACTCTACTCTACTCTACTCTACTCTACTCTACTCTACTCTATTCTACTCCACTCCACTCCACTCCACTCCATTCTATTCTATTTTACTCTATTCTTGAAACCTGACTACACCCGCTTGACTCAACTCCCAGCTGTTGAGAATTGTACGGCTGGACTGCAGACAATCGGCAGGCAGCAGAATTAGTCTGCAGTACTGCATTCTAACCACTGCACCACTAAAGCTTTTAATAATTTGAATAATTGGAAAAATAAGTTTGTCCATTGTTTAAAACATATGACCCAAAAGATTTGCATAGGCATATTGTAGCTATTTGTATGCAGTAGTTTATCATTTTAAAAATATTTCTTTATTAAATTAAATAGACAGGAATTTTTGTATTCATACAATGCTATTAAGAATGTGGTGTAACATAAAATTTGAATTGAACTGAATATTATTTATTTATAATATTTATTTATTGGACATGCAAGGAATTTGTATAAAGAAAAAGAAAACATAGAAATGTGGGTATGAAAATGGTCAATAATAATATAAATTACAAAACAAAGAATTTTGAAAAAAAAATCATGTATAAAGTAACTCTTTTAAAGCAGAAAAGTATTTTCACTTTTTAGTGCTTTCATACTCAGTAATTAGTTTTTCTTTCATGAATCGTTCTTGCTTTTGACTGGCAAGCATAGTCTAGAGAAGTGGTTTGTACATGTTCGTTTCTCTGAATTTGTGATCCCCCCCACCTAATTTTTTCTTCATTTTTCTACATATACATAATAGTTTCTAAGGTTGGAAAATTCTGTTAACTGATAAGTTCAATGCAAAGAGATATCAAAGAACAGCCAGTCCAATGGACAATAAAAGGACTACTAGGGTGGGTACTACATTTTGATTGGGTATTAGAGTGGATATTCCTGGATTGGATAATGCCTTAGGCATAAAAGTTAACGGGGTGACTGTCAGTCATTCTCTCTTAGTCCAACTCACCTAGGTATGTTCTCTGCCTTGAATTATGTACAGTATAAATATAATAAAGGTGATGTATAAATAAATGGTTGTCCTTGACTTTAGGACTCTACATTGTTTATCAGCAACAAAATCATGAAACGTATTTTTTCTAGTTTTATAAAAATGACTCAATGTCTATGGAGATTTTCAGTCATCCAGGTCATGGTTCTTTTTTCAAAAGGCAACAGGACTTTATTTTTCATTGAAGATGTTAAACTTCTCATCCAAGAAGCATCTGAAGAAAGAAACATCTTAAAGCAATAACAAAGTCCAATTTTCTTTCAAAAAATAGTCTTCTGGCTAGAAGTGTCTACTGTTGGTCACAGCATGGAGTTGTTGTCCCATGGTATAGCTGAGGTGTAGATGGTTACGCTGGATTTTTAGGCAGTGACCCAGGAGCAATTTGGTTGGGCTCAGGCCAATGGCCTGGTATGGGGAGGCATGTTGTGCCAGGAGGTAGGTGGTGAGGCTTGCGTGCCAATTTAAATGCCTCAGGCAGCCCAGATCCTCTTTAGTAGATCAAATGGCAAACACCTAGCTATGCCAAAAAGACCTGGAAGGTGACAGATGTGGAATTAGGGGCCATTATCTATGATTAGGGTGTCAGGGAAGCCATGGGTGGCAAACAAGGCTTCCAGAATCCTAATTATGGCCTTAGAAAAAGTAGTGGGCATGTGAACAATCTCACTTGGAATAGGCATCGAACAGTACTAGAAACATCTGGCCATGGAAAGGGCCATCAAAATCAAGGTGGAGCTTGGACCATGGGGGAGTCAAATATGAGGGCAGCCGGCGAGACTGGCCTAGACTGCTTGCAAATCTGGCATTTAGCCACCCAGGCCTCAGTTTGTTGGTTCATTTTAGGCCATCAGGCATAGCTGTGCTCCAGTGATTTCATATGCACTATGCCTGGGTGGGCCATGTGCAAACATTGGAATACAGAGTTTTGGAAGCCTGGGAGCATGACAACCCTATGGCCCCACAGCAGGCATGACTGTCAACTCATGTTGTCTGTTAAAATAATACTTGGACTCAGAGTGGGGGACACTGAGGGCCAACCACTGCATACCCAGTCTGAAAACCTGACTACGCCTGCTTGAAAAGCAACGTGGGTGGAAGTAACTGGGTCCCAGAACTCATTGACAAGCAAAACAGGAGATGGCGGACCAGGGGCAATTATGGGAAGGGGTAATTGACACTGGTTCAGAGCATCAGCATGGCCCATCTGGCAACCAGGCTGATAGTGCAGCTGGTAAAAATTGGAGGCAAGAAATTCAAACTACCAGGACATGAAGGGCAAGAGAACATGAGGGCTCTGTCTGTCACTGGCAATTAACCCTAGGATAGGTTGTTGGTCAGTGACCAAGTTAAAGAAGTGACCATAGAGATTGTCATGAGATTTACATATGCCATTCTGTTCCTAAAAGGTCTTTAAGGGGTGTGCATAAGCGCAACAGCATGTCTATCATCCCTGTCCTAATATTCCCTTTTATTTGTGTCCATTTCATGTGTTCATAATTATGTTTATACTTAATCTGTTCTTGATTGATTTAAATAAATACATAAATAAAATACTAATTGAGAATGATTTTCTAGTGTGGACTTGGTAATCTCCTGACTCTAATACACAGGGATAGTTCTCCCTCTATTCTTGCCCCTAGCTATGTTGTGTCGAAATGACATTCTAGCACGGGGGTTGGCAGCCTTTCTAATGCTGCGAACCCTTAATGCAATTCCTCATGTTGTGATGATCCCACAACCATTAATATAGCACCAATTCTCCCAACAGAGCTTTAAACTGATTAGCAGGAAGATCAATGGTACAGCTCCACTGTAAACACCTGACTGGTCAGAATGTAAAAATATGTTCCAAGGTGCCAGATTAGAAGCTTTAGTTCCTAAAACCATGGGAAAATTGTCTTTTCCCATGGTCTTAGGCGACCCCAGTGAAATGGACATTCGACCACCAAAGGGGTCCCAACCCATAGGTTGAGAACCACTGCTCTAGCAGATCCTATTCTCCAAGTAGAACTGAAATAATATAGAACAGATGATGGAAAAGTTCCACTGTGTTTTGTAAATCTTACTGTAAGATTTCTTACCAAACATCAAAATTGAATTTGGGGATACTGTACATCCCAAATGTTCTGTATCCCTGAATCCTATTACTGAATCCTCAGAAACATCCCAAATTTTCTCTCTTATCTAATTACAAAGTCAAACTTCAAGTAAAGCTTCGATGACTTTAATACAAGTTGAAGAAATATGAAAGGATATTAAGGTAAAGAACCATCAATATTCATGGATGATTTACAAAGGACAAAAAGAAAATAAACCAAGCACTTCTGCTTAGAGGAATAGCACAGATAGGATTAGAAAGTGGGCTGGGAACAGAAATAACTTTGAAATAAGTTGCTATATGTTTCTTAGTTCCTGAAGAAGTAGAAACGTCTAAGGCAGCATAGTTAGGGTTTTTATTTCTTTAAAAAGAAACTGGGAACTTCTACATAATTTATTTATATATACTGTCTCATAGGATCATGTCAAAACTCTTAAGCTGACCAAATTTTTCTTCATAGGAAACTGTCTGGAATTTCACCATTTATTATCCTTAAAGTTTCACTCCCACCCTAAACATTATAATAAAGTGACCAGATTTTAACATTGGTAAAGAAGGACACAAATGACGGGGTGGGTTCTTGATGAAAATTTTGGTCTATATAGAGCAAAAAAGATTTATCTTTCTTTCTTTCTCTCTCTCTTCCTCCTTCCCTTTCTCTCTCTTTCTCTTTTTCTCTCTTTCTCTCTCTCCCTTTCTTTCTCTTTCTTCCTCTCTTTCTCTCTCTCTCTCTCTCCCTCCTTTGTGTCTCTTCCTTCATTCCTCTCTTTTTTTCTCTCTCTCCCTTCCTCCACCTCTCTTTCTTTCTCCCTCCTTCCCTCCCTCTTTCTCTCTTTCTCCCTCCCTCCCTTTTTCTTTCTTTCTCTCCCCTTCTTTCTTTCTCCTTTCCCCTCCTTTTCTCTCTATCTTTCTCTGTTTCTCTCCATTTGTCTCTTTCTCTCTCCCTTCCTTCCTTCCTTTCTTTCCTTCTCTTTCTTTCTCTCCCCTCTCTCTTTTTCTCTCTCTTCCTCCCTCTCTATTTCTCTTCCTTCCTCTCTCTCTCCCTCCTTCCCTCCCTCTCGCTCTTTCTTTCTTTCTCTCCCTTCCTTCTCCTTTTCTCTCTCTCTCTCTCTCTTCCTCCCTCCCTTTCTCTCTCCCTTTCTTTCTCCCTCCCTCCCTTTCTATTTTTCTCTCTCTCTTTCTCTCTATCTCTTTCTTTCTCTCTCTATCTCTTTCTTTCTCTCTTCCTTCCTCTCTTTCTCCCTCTCTCCCTTCCTCTTCCTCTTTTTCTTTCTTTCTCTATCTCTCCCTCCTTCTCTCCCTCTCCCTCCCTCCCTCCTCCATCATTTCAGATGGGCTCAGCAAAGGGTCAAAATTGAGAGTTCATTTTAAGATCATGCAGCACACCATGGCTGAGTCAGGGGGTTGATGGAGAAAGAAGAAGGGGGAGGGGGAGGAGAAAATGTTCAGCAGCTGAGCCGCCCAGCCTTTTGCAATGTCAAATGCCTGGCCGCTTCGGCTTTCTCCTAGCGACTTCCGGCTCCACCTGCCTCTTCATGGAGTAGCCCGGCTCAGCTGGACTTGTAGGCTCTGCCCACAGCAAATCTGCCCAGATCATATCCAGGAGGGGGTCTAGGCCAGTGGGGGCAGCTTGACAGGAGGCTACCCGGCCTGGAGCCACCAATGACTGTGGTGGTGACTATCGCACCAGCTATATCTGTGCGGCAGTTGATCTTTTTAAAAAAGCAGGACATTTTTGAAACACCACGGGACTCTCCCCAACAACAGGACATCTGGTCACCTTACATTAGAAGCCATTTTGAGAAGGCTTTTATTATAGTATTATCTCAAAGTTTCTTTGAAAGCATTTTTCAGAATGTACAATTTGCTCACATAAAGACAACCAATACTGTACTGGAGTTAGGTAGCCAACAAATTTAAACAAGCAAATAAACAATAACAAACTGACAATTGCAATAACCTCTTTTTTCTTTTAAAAAGGGTCATTATTACTTTCTTTTGCTTTTCCAGATTTTTGTATTTTGGTAATTTCCTGCGAGAGATTTGAAGCTGCTAAATGAGAATCTGATGTTAAGATTAATTCAGTATTGCTTCTTTAGAAGCTGGCCAGCTACCAGGAAAATATGACACCTGAATAAAAGTGCAAAATGTTTATTTGCTGGAGAAAATCTATTTCATGGCTCTGCTCAGATGTTTTAACCATGTAAAAATAGCATTTGTATAAAAGATGGGTAAACATCACTGACACCCACTATTAATATTTTATTGTGAGCAACCAACAGTATATGTGACATGTTAGTCTATATTTCCTCCTTTTGTATGACTGAAAACTTCAATGGTGGAGGTGGAGTGTGTACTTCACTTGAACCTAATGCATTTCTTTGCTCACCAGCTTAAGTGAATGATAGTGGTAGTAACTCAGTTTAGTTTTCAGATCATTTGTTTCCACTCTGTTGTCCTTTCCTTTCTATTTGGTGCTACTGAGGAGGATGAGGACGTGCCCTTAAGCCAGTGACTATAAAGATAGATTCTCTTTATTATTTGGACAGTCTCAAGAAAAAAAGAGAGAAATAAACATAAAAAGCAGAGCTAAAATTCCTCAAAAATTATAATCATAAAATTGTCCAATAATTTCTTTTCTGTACCATATCTTTTCCTGCAGAGAATAATGCATTTCATATAACATTTAATGTAGCATTAAACATAATGAAATCAATTCCATGATCAATTTGTCCATTTCTGCGCATTCAAGTATTTTCCTAATTACAGTTTATCTGAGGGCATGTTGCTTTGTTTCCAATTTTGTGTGAATGTGGTTCTATCTGCAGTGAGTATATGTAATGTAAGGTATTGAAGTTTTTTATTCATTTTTGAGTCCAGTATTCCTAACAAGAACAATTCTGATTTCAAATCTGGTTTTTGTTTTGTGAATTCTTTCAGCCATTTCTGAATTTTGCACCAGTATTTTCTTGTGGTGGGACACATCCACTACATGTGGTAGTATGTTCCAGATTTATGATTGTATCTCCAAGATTTGGGAGATAAATTTGGAAACATTTTTGCCAATCCCACTGGGAGAAAATGTCAACATTTTATAGAGGTTTTCTTTGTAGGTTACTGCTGTCATATATCCTTTCCCATAGTTTATCCCACTGTTCTAACTCTTTGACTGAAGTTTCTGGCCCAACTAATCATTGTCTTCTTTGCAATCTCTTCCTCCATTTTATATCTTAGTAAAAAGTTATATTGTTTATAATAATTCCTCTCCCCTCCAATCCTAATAAAATTTTATCCGGCTCCAATTGTTTCACATGAATGCCATATTGTTCTTGATCTTTTTTGAATCTTGTTTTAATTTGTAGGTAGGGCCACCAATCTATATTTATTCCTTGCTTTTCCAATGCTTTAATTGATTTTAATTCTCATTTTTTCTCTAACAATTCTGAATATCTTACCATTTTACTGCGGCAATACTATTTGAGTATGTAATTGCTTCCATTTTTGATAACGAGCTTTGAATTTTTGTGTAATGATTATTTTTAATTTTTACCTAGACTTTTTAAAAAAAGTCCCTTAATATGTGTATTTTTCCCAGAGAAAATCATGCCAAACTAGTTGGAGGTCATGACTTTCTAGCTATAATGTTCTTTTATTTTTGAGTTGAATCCAGTCCCTGAACCATGTCAAGGTGGCTGTCTGGTTGTAAAACTCCCAGTCCGGGACTCCAAAGTCACCTTTGTTTCTATTGTCTTGCAAAAGTTTAAATTTGATATATGGTATATATATGAGCCGGGGTGGCGCAGCAGGTAGAGTGCTGTACTGCAGGCCACTGAAGCTGACTTGTAGATCTGAAGATCAGCGGTTCAAATCTCATCACCGGCTCAAGGTTGACTCAGCCTTCCATCCTTCCGAGGTGGGTAAAATGAGGACCCGGATTGTGGGGGCAATAGCCTAGCTCTGTTTAAAAAGTGCTATTGCTAACATGTTGTAAGCCGCCCTGAGTCTAAGGAGAAGGGCGGCATAAAAATTGAATAAATAAATAAATAAAATAATTTTCCCCTGCCCATGTAATTTGGATGTTAGTAATTTATTTGTTCAAAAACATTCTTCTCTAATTTTGCCAGTATCGTTTGAAAAAGGTACAGCAACTGGGGTAATATGTTTATTTTTTAGTTAATGATATCTGTAATTTGTTCCAGTTTTCCAAATCTTTTTGTATTTGTCTTAACAGTTTATTATAATTATCTTCTGGGACAATGGCAAAACTTTTGAAGAAAAAGATTGAAGAAAAAATTTCAAAACTATTTGGAAAATAGGTGTTATTTTAATTGATAATGATAATAATAATAATAATAATAAACTTTATTGTCACTGTATGCACAGTATACACAAACAACGAAAGTCACATAACACCCAGAAATCAGTCCAAACACACATAACAATCGAAACCCCACCCCCAAAGCCAACTATGCCCCATCAACCACAGATTCCCCACCCTGAACCACCCAAACATCTACCAAGTGATACTGTTCCAACAGCTCACTAGTGGTGACCCTTTGATTCATTGTTAAGCATGAGTATAGCTCTGGAATAAAAACTATTCAGGAAACATGTGGTCTGAGTTTTAACATTTTAAAAGATTGTAAGCAGGATAAGAAGAATGTCTGGGAATGTTATGCACCTTCCTTGAACAGCAAGATGTGAAGATATCATCCAGGGCAGGTAGCTGTAGCCCAATGATATTCTGGACAATTTTAATAATTCTCTATAGAGCTCTTTTTATTCACTGCAGAGCTGCTCCCATACCATGCAAGAAGCCCGAATGTCAGGACACTCAATGGTGCCGTAGGACAGCAGTAGATGCTGAGATAAATTTATCTTCCTGAGCATTCTCAGGAAGTAAAGCCTCCTTTGTTTCTTTTCCTGGGTAATCTGCTTTACAGAATAAGAAAAGCAATAATTTATATTCTGTTTCTAAATAGGCCACAGATCTTTTAATTCTTTGAATTAAATCTCTCAAGATGTTCTACAAATAGTAAACATTGCTTTTATTGTTATGATAAATCCGAGGGAAATTTTACAATGATAGATATACTTTGCTCCAGGAGCAGCATAAAATAATATATAAGGAAAAATATCCAGTAGTAATACAGTAAGAAACAAAATCACCTATTAAAATAAGTTAGAAGAGAGAAACAAAGGGATGGGAATTAAGTACAACAATTAAAGGAAATTATTAAATTACAAGTTTTATACTAAACAGGATTCCAGTTAAATGCTGGCCTCTGACAGCAATAGCTATTCCTTTCCTGAAAAACTCACTTAGTAAAAGAAGACTTGGAGATTTTCATTTCAGTTGAGGGATAGAACATTTCTTTAAACAGAGCCAGGAAGCACCCTTTTGAAGATTTCAAAAATCTTATCTTGTTCTTTTTGTTGGAAAATTAAGTGATGTTGGAAATACATTTTGATGAGGAGAGTGGAAACTTTCTTGTGGGTGAGGAAGAGCAATAACATGCTATATGATATTAGGAGAAGGAAGAGTAGTACCACAGTCAGAAATCACAACAGAAAGGGAAAAGACAGTTTAGCACTGGCAGGTGGCCTTTGAAGGTTATGGAAAGCTGCTGTCAAGGTATTCCTGGGTTTGGTACTATGCAGTTCTTATCATGATTCCCAGCCAAAGTCTGAAAAATGGTCAGCATTATTTAAATAATTTTATTATTGATTTAAAACTAATTAGAACGTTAATGCTAATCTGCCTCCAGTTTAGAGAAAGTATAGATTTCTATGTAGAATTGTACCGGAAGCATTTTTTGTAAAAAAGATTTGACCTGGGGACATAGGTGAGCTGAAGTAAGTATCTAAGTATCTCAGAGGAAGATCAATTTGACAGATATCAGAAAAAGCACAGTATTGTGCTCTACACTAAAAGCAGAGGTATTGTGCCCTACACTAAAAGCAGAAGTTTCGTGCCCTTCCCTATTACTTTCATGTGTACACTCTGAAAATTTTATGTGGGGTAACTGCAGCTGGATCCAATCAGCATAGTGTGCTACAGAAGTATAGACACCAGGTAGACCTGCTATGCCGCAGCCTAACCCCCAGCTCACAATCCCAGTCAAGAGCCAATTTTCACTTCCATCACATTTGCAAACCATAGGTCCTCCAGAATCGCCCTGGAGAGAGAAAGATGTATGTTATCACATGTTTATAGGAAGGCTGCTTCATTCCGATTTTGAGAAATTGAAATGTAAATTTCCTTGCATCAAACTATTTGTTTCTTTAACTAAACACCTCAACTTTAATCTGGGAATTTTCAGTAAGTAAGTTTACAGTTTTGGAGTAAATGCAATGTATTGATTGATAATTCAGTAAAATGAGTCAGAATTTGCACCATACACTAACTCCTACAACCCTCTTCCCCTGAAAAAGCTAACCCTATTTAATATTGTTAACAAACAGCAGGATATTAACTGTCCTGCAAAACATAAGCACATCCATGCCGATAATGATATTTCCTTTGTCATGAGACCGATCAATGGTATCACTATGTCATTTGGAAAATGGGGGAAACCACTATTGACACCCATCATTTTACTACTGACTACTTGTAATTTTCATTTTAATCACATCGTCTTGTACAGAAATTGATTAAATATAATCTGAAGAACCATAAGGATGACACAATATTTTAATTAAACATGTGAAGTTTGCATTTGATGCCTTGTGGGAGAAAGAAAAATACTGTTTCTAAGATGGTAAATACTGCTACAACTATGTTGATCATTTTAAATATATTTTTGCTCTAAGTTCCATATTTACTTTGTCTTCTAAATGAACATACATACACTATTCTTTCCTTAGCTGGACGACAGCTAGTGTTCTGCAGCAATTTGCATTCAGGATTATGATTTTAGGCAGTCATGGGAGGGGGATATAGTGAGGGTAGCGAAAATGGAGTTGAGGGAAGGGTAGAAAGGAAGGGAAGGGAGGGGAGGAAAGGGAAGGAGGAAAGAAATTGAACAGGAGAAAAGAAAGGAAAAAAAGAAAGGGGAAGAGAAAGGAAGGAAGGAAATAGAAGGAAAGGAAAGGAGGAAAGGAATGGAACAGAGGAAAGGAAGGAAGAGAGAGAAAGAGAAAAAGAAAGAAAGAAAACTTATGACCACAATTGAGCCCAAAATTTGGTTGCTAAGAAAGAGCAAGAGTGAGATTGGCAAGAGTGAGATTCACCACATTTTAATCCATGACATTTCCTAGCTCTAACAGTGATGTGCAAGCTAGAGAAGTACATCTGCAGGCATGTGCAAAGTTCTAATGTGCTTACGGTTAAATGTGTGGCAGAAAGTGGACTCGGTATGTTTTCCTTATCACAGTAAATGAAGTTGAATGTGTATAATTTTAGAAGAGCTCTCTCTCTCTCTGTACATATAGTAGGTAATATATATTTTTGAGTGCCTGTGTATAATATATATGTACCGTATTTTTTGATGTATAAGACACAATTTTTTACCTCAAAAAAGTGGGGCAAAAAGTGGATGCATCTTATACATTGAATGTGGTTTGGGGGGGAGTTGGGTGGTGGTCAGCAGTGGTGGCAGCAGCCCTCCCGTAATCCTGCAGTGACGACTTTTCATGTGGTTTGGGAGCTGGTGCCGGGCACCACTGCCAAATTGTGCTAGAAGCCACTACAGGAAAGCTGCTGCCGCCGCTGCTGACCACCACCACTGCAGTATGTGAGAAGCCGCCATGGCCAGACTATGGGAAGCAGCTTCTCTCAGCAGTCAGCAGTGGTGGTAGCGGCTTTCCCATAGTCCGGTGGTGGCAAGCTGCCTCTCTGCAACCCCTTCTTAGAGACCCCTGGACCCGCTTGCAGGCTCCTCTTCCCAGGGATACAAATAAAAAAAGACCCATGCTGAATTCAGCAAGGAATTCAGCAGCGATTCCTCCCGGCGAGCCATGGGATAGTTAGGGCTGCAGATCAGTCTTTCACCACAACCACCACCATCCCAAAAGACCCACAAACTGACACTCGCTGAGCTGACTTAGGTGCCAACTCGTTCCCACGGTAACGTTTGGCGCGCGAAGCTCCCAATCTTACAGCTGCCGCTTCCTCGAATCCTGTCTCCTATGTGAGTTGTGGGGGCCAGTGGTGGCGGCAGCGGCTTTTCTGAGCACACGAGGCTCCCAATGGGGAGGGCAACCAAGATGGCTCTCATTGCAAGTGCCACGCTGCTCTCTTCGGCAACCAGGAGGGGGAAGGAAAGGTGGGTGCTCTCGATCTCTCCACGCGAGACAAACCTACCAAGGGAGAGAGGCACCCATGCGATGTAGGACAGAAACTCAGCTTATCCCCATGCCTGCCAAGTTTCACGGCATGGGGGAAAACCGAGCTTCTGTCCTCTGTCGCATGGGCGCCTTTGTCCCTTGGTAGGTTTGTCTCGTGTGGAGAGATCGAGAGCGCCCACCTTTCCTTCCCCCTCCCGGCCACCGAAGACAGCAGCGTGGCACTTGCAATGAGAGCTATCTCAGTTGCCCTCCCCACACACTTGCAAGCCACCACCACCGGCTTGCAAAACAGGAAAGCCGCTACCGCTGCTGCTGACCACTCAGAAAAGTCGCTGCTGGCCACTGCTGGAAGAAGCCTTTATCTGAGGAGTCACCACTGCTTTCCCTGCCTGGAGCAAGCTGCCTGACAGGTTTGAAGACCAACTTCCAAGTTGGAAGACCCCTGAGTTAGGAGTGCAAGGGTCTACAAACCTGGCAAGTGTAAGGCTTGTGACTGAAGGACTGAAGCTGTCAAGTTTGAAATCCCCTGATTCAGGGGTTAGGAGTACAAGGGTCTTCAAACCTGGTAGGTTTAAGGCTTGTGGACTTCAACTCCCATTCCTGAGGTAGCATGACTGAAAAAGGAATTCTGGGAGTTGAAATCCACAAGTCTTAAAGCTGTCAAGTTTGAAAACCCCTGAGTTAGGGGTTAGGAGTGTAGGGGTCTTCAAACCTGGTAAGTTTAAGGCTTGTGGACTTCAACTCCCATCCCTAAAGTAGTATGATTGAAGGAGGGATTCTAGCAGTTAAACTCCATAAGTCTTGAAGCTGTCAAGCTTGAACTTTGTAAAAAGTATACATGGTTTTAAAAAGTGTACATGGTTTTAAACAGCATACATCGTTGTAAAACGTATTCTGCTACATTGGTATTTTATTAAACAATATAATATTACACCATTTGATTCAGAATACTTTTTTCCTTGTTTTCCTCCTCTAAAATCTAGGTGCGCCTTCTACACTGGTGCGTGTTATACGCCGAAAAATACAGTATACATATGGCATATATACATATAGGATTAAATGTATAAAGATTATAGTTTGGATTTTCAGTAAGAATAAATGTATCTCTTTGAGGCAAGGAGAAGCCAGGCACCCAAACCCAAACTCTTGACGTGAGTGATGTCAAGTTGGTCACCTTTAAGCCAGTCACATGAACTTTAAGCCACCCCAGTCACATGATCGTCAAGCCAATGCTACCTGGTCACATAGCTGGCAAGCCACTCCTACCCAGTCACATGGTTGACAAGCAACTCCCACCAAGTCACATGACCATCAAGCCACACACACAAAATAAGCCATGCCTGCAGCGTGGTAATAAATTTTTTGTGGCCCTTCATTGAGTTTAGCCCTACTCATAACATCTTAAAGAAGTCACATCTTTTCCCTGAATCATCTGACTATCCTAGGTGCTCTGAAAGTCATATCCAAAATGAAATCCAAAGTGCTACATAGTCATATTGAAGGCCATATGAATATATTACTATTCCTTAAATCCTCTTCAGAACTAATCAAAAGAAGCAGATATGGACATCCCTCTTAACTGTTTTGGACTTTAAATCTGGTTAGGGATTTATATTCATTGGAATATGAATTCATAGGAATTCATGTCCAAAATGTTTGGACAACAAGAAGTTGAGCCAGTAATGCATTTTAAAGGTTTGATCTCTTAGCCTATAGCTGAGCAATCTTATGCGGGGCAGTTGGGTATGTTATTTTGCCCCATGTCCTTTAAAATTATTGGAGATGGTAGATCAGAAAATGTTTGGCCGAATTTTTAAATACTTTTTCAAGTTTTGTGCAGTTGTTTCATTAAGTTTCTGAGAGACCTAGTCCATATTTTCCTTTGTCAGAAAAATTCAGAAGCAATCACCTAACTGATTGAAAATCCCCATGAAGCTTTCCATAAAATTTCAGGAGCTGAATCTTGAGGAACTATTATGGACACTATAAGGCCTCTTGCTGATGTTTGTCCTTACTTATCTTGGGAGTTTGAAGAACACTGAACACATACTGTACTTCCCTGAGTAAAGAAAGCTGGGGGAGAACTCTACATCCTTTATGATCAGGTTCATAGGTTTTCCATGTCAACATTGATACAGTTGGTACAACAAACTTAATTTGACTGACTGATTGATTAATTAAGTAATACTCATTCTCAATACATGGAATCATAAACTAACATTGAGTGTTAGTTTTATATAGCTCATCAGGTCCTTAGCAACCACCCCACTATCCAACCAAGATTAAAATTAATCCAGTTTAATACATTTCACAAATTCAATCACTACAATTTTAACGGTCTTGTGTCATAGAAACTTAGCTAAGTTTTTGACCACCATACCTGACAGGAATCTTTGCCCCCTTCTAAGCTACCTGCACAGATCATATCAGGCTCGACAGTGGAATGGGGAAATATTGCAATATTGAGCTGGTTGTAGAGAAAATTGCATAAATTTGAATTGATGATAGACACTTCCACTTCTTGAAGGGTTTTAGGAGGCTCCAGTTCCACTACAAATAAAAGAAAGTTTGCATTATAAAATGAAGAAAACAAGTAACTGAGTTTATTTTTGCTGTAACTTTTGTGCAAAACCTTCAATATTCCTCTATTTCATTTTAAAGAACAAATTTAGTTTTTCTTCTTGTGATTTGCCAGAAGGCAGTCGCAAAACAGATTTATGATTTTAGGGGAGCAAATATTAGTGTTGTGGCAGACCTGCCACAGTGCAATCCCTTAGGAAAGAGAGAACCTTGACTCATTTGATGGCAAGCTGCCAGCAAGCTGCCAAGCTGAAGATGGCAGATCGAACAGGGTTGTTTCCCATAAATTTTTACTGTTCTTATCTCTCAAAACACAAGACAGGAAAGAAACATACCTATGTCACACAGGCACATTAATTGTCTGTTGAAAGTAAATTATGATGGACAAGAAGACTAAAATTTTCCGAGTGCTATGTTCACATAATTATATATACAACAATATGAGATTACAGCTGCCAGTTCTCAGCTGATGTGTTAGAAATTTGACTAATGGATGAGTACTGGATGAATGCTTATATCTGCTCTTCAAGTTGTCTAATTGATGGAAACCAAAACAAACTATTCTGAATAGTGGTGGGCGAACCGAACCCGCACAATTCGGGTCCGTACTGAATTTTGCGGTGTTTGGTAAGCTGAGCATGAACCTGAAATGTTTTCAAACTTCGGGCAAAGTTCGGGGTCGTGTTCGGCGTTCGGAGCTTTGACGTCACATGCAGGTTGCTAAGGATGCCAAGGTGATCACTTCCTGGATTCCATGACATTATATGTAATCCAGGAAGTGATCACCTTGGCATCCTTAGCAACATGCCGGTGACGTCAAAGCTCCGCCCCTGGAATCTCTTTGTGGGAGGGATTCCCCGTTCGGATTTGGGTTCGGGTTTGGTTTGGGTTCGGCTTAATTTTGCGTAAAGTTCGTCCGAACTTGCCGAACCCAAACACTGTTGGGTTCGCCCATCACTAATTCTGAACTGAAAAACATATGAAATATAAAGGGTAGTCCCTAAAATAGGAATGTTACTTTTAAAAAAGAGAAAATTTATTTATTTATTAGATTTGTATGCCTCCCCTCTTCGTAGACTCCGTAGAAAATCTCTCACACTCCTTCAAACCAGCCTGTATGGTTTAACCTGCTTTGTTGCCCTCAATCCCTCATATTATGTGCAGATCCTTACTATGAAAAGAATGACAATTGAGTACCCAAAGGCATTACATCTTTACTTGCACCCTGTTGTTTCACAGCTATTGGTGGATTTAGAAAATCAGAGACAATTCAGTTCAGGTCAATGATTCAATTCTGGTTTGTGACCTCATTCATATTTGCAATTTGGTTTGTTTCTGATTTAATTCGGAATCCAAACCTCTTTAAGGTAATCAGGCCTCTGTGAAGAAGCATGAATTAATTGAAATTGAAGATTTGAAATTTGGTGTGTCTCAGTTCAAATTTACAAAATAAAGTTTGGGAGCAAACTGATTCATTCTGGAGCTCTGGAATGATTAAAAACACTTGGAGTTCACCTAATTTGTGTTGCTGCTTCCTATCAGGTCCCTTATTTCTTCTGCAATTTTGTTTTGATGGGGTGATTCAATTGATCTTTCTGGAATCAAAACACCCCTTCAGATATATTAATGCCATTTTCTGCCAATGGAAAAAAGGGGTCCATTTGATATCTGGGACCTGACTCAGATTTAGCTTTGCTGGTGCTATTATCTAGAATAGAATAGAATAGAATTTTACTGGCCAAGTGTGATTGGACACACAAGGAATTTGTCTTGGTGCATATGTTCTCAACGTACATAAAATAAAATATACATTTGTCAAGAATCATGTGGTACAACACTTAATGACTGTCATAGGGGTCAAATAATGAAGAAGCAATATTAACAAAAATCTTATGATATACGCAACAAGTTACAGTCATACAGTCAACATGGGAGGAAATGGGTGATAGGAATGATGAGAAAAACTAGTAGAATAGAAGTGCAGATTTAGTAGAAAGTCTGACAGTGTTGAGGGAATTATTTGTTATTTGTTATTTTAGTGGCAATATGTTCCACTAGCTACTGTCGCTATTCTGAGCTTGCTGCTAATTCTTAAACTTTAAAAAGAACCTTAAGAAAAAGAAGAATCCTACTACTTTTAAGTAAGCCAAGATGATTTTTAAACCCACACAATGCTCTGCTTTGCTTCTTTTTCCATACTCTCAACCTGGTCTCATCCCACTTTAAATTCTACTTCATTTTCATATACTCCATGCTTCTAACATAGGTTTATGCTATTTAATAACATTTACTATATGAAAAGGGTCCTTTCAGATTCATTCTGATTTATAACTCTGTAACTTTTTGCAGAATTTTATGCAAAACTCTAGTTTGGTTTCAGTGTCAATGCAGAATAATGGCCTTGTCCTCTAATGTTTGTATATGGAACATTCTCCAGCATCTTCCTGGATGAAACTGTGTTCCATTAGTCTTTAAAGTAACTTCAAGTTACTTTGGTGTAATAAGCAAATAGTAACTAAATTAAGATGCAAAGGATGAAAAAGTGTCAGATCAAACACACAGCCCATTTTCCTTGCTCACCATTAGATTTTGTTCTTCCCCATCCAGTGACCCAGCAGCTTGTATTGTCAGGAAATTTTACAGAAGACTCTGGGAGACACACAGGCAAGATGTATTTAGTGAACTCCACAGTATTGTTTAGCTCCACCAAAGCGATGTCATACATAGTGTCATTAACTGTGAAGTTGGGATGAATAATAATCTGTTGGATGGCAAATTTATCTGAGTTATTTGAAGGGTTCATGAGTTGGTGGTCACCTAACCCCACAAAAATGTCATCAAAATCTTCAGCGATCCTGTAACAGAAAATTAAAAAAAAGTCAAAGACCTCCTAAGAGTACTGCAGGATTTTAACATTTGCTGAAATTTTAACATTTGCTGAACATCTGCTGAAAAAAATCCTGAAGTTTGTTTCCAGAGGCATGGGATCTTGTCTGCATTTTATTTCAGCATGTGTCCTCATATCCAGCTCTGCCAACAACTTTGTTGTAGTTTGACAAGAAAGAACAATATTTTATTTCTATTGTTCAGGAATACATAGGCTTCACTTCTCACCAATGTGGAGTTTTGCATTTTTAGAATGATTCAGAAACTATTGGCATTGGCACCCAGAAGCCAGTGCCTATTTAGCTTTAATAACACAGACATCCATGCCTATACCATATTATTAAAACATTCATAATGATATAGGTCTATACAAAGTATCATAAACATATATCTTTAGTGAGCTACTTTTATTTTTTATCTCCAGTCTGCTTTCCTTTTTCATTTCATACTACTCTTCCTCTATCTCCCTATCTTCTCTCTATCTTCTTCCTCCCTCTCTACCTCTTTCCTACTTCCCGTTTTTCCCTTTCCGCTCCCCTTCCTTTCTACTTCCTCTTTGTCCTTCTTATCCATCACTATGTATCTCATCATAATCGATTTCATGATTAGCAGACTAGCAATTCGAGAATCCTAACCCCATTCCAATGTTGAAGCTATTTCTTAAACTTATATCTTTTCCTTTATCTATATTTATATATTTAATATAATATATATACTGTATAATAATATATAATATTTGTTTTCATAGATATAATATAATATAATGTAATATAATATAATATAATTAATATAATATAATATAATATAATATAATATAAGAACAAGGGGACACAATCTGAAGTTAGTTGGGGGTAAGATCAAAAGCAACATGAGAAAATATTATTTTACTGAAAGAGTAGTAGATCCTTGGAACAAACTTCCAGCAGACGTGGTAGATAAATCCACAGTAACTGAATTTAAACATGCCTGGGATAAACATATATCCATCCTAAGATAAAATACAGAAAATAGTATAAGGGCAGACTAGATGGACCATGGGGTCTTTTTCTGCCGTCAGACTTCTATGTTTCTATATAATACTGTATAATATAATATAATAATACAATACAATACAATATCAGGTATATCTACTATTATTTTAATTCGGCCTCCTGCCTCCTATTTTTGTCACCTCGGTCTACCATCTCTAATTTTCAACTTTTTTCCAAATTAGCCACTATAGCTTAACTTCCAAAAATATTTATTATCTCTCACACCTCTTAATTTTAAGCCGTATTACTCCCTCTCTCAATTGATATCTTTGCTCATCATTTCTTCTCTTTTTATCATTTCTAAGTGCCCTAGATTTCTAATTTTTCATCCTTTCATATCATCCTTCCAACTTTCTACTCAATTTTTTTCTATTTTCATTCATTCTCTATATTTAAACAAATACTATTGATTATGTTGGTTATGACCTATAAAGCCCTTCATGGCATTGGACCAGAATATCTCTGAGACCACCTTCTGCCGCACGAATCCCAGCGACTAGTTAGGTCCCACAGAGTCGTCCTTCTCTGGGTCCCGTCGACCAAACAATGTCATTTGGTGGGACCCAGGGGAAGAGCCTTCTCTGTGGTGGCCCCAACCCTCTGGAACCAGCTCCCCCCAGAGATCAGAATTGCCCCCACCCTCCTTGCCTTTCGTAAGCTCCTTAAAACCCACCTCTGTCGTCAGGCATGGGGGAATTGAGATATTTCTTTCCCCCAGGCCCATACAATTTATGGTTGGTATACTTGTGTGCATGTTTGGTTTTTATTAAGGGTTTTTAGTTATTTTAAATATTAGATTTGTTATATGTTGTTTTATTATTATTGTTAGCCACCCCAAGTCTACGGAGACAATAAACAAACAAACAAACAAACAAACAAACAAACAAACGAATGAATACTATTCTTATTACTTTTCCATCCATTTGATAACATTCTGAATTCTCCACAATACAAAATTCAACTTATTAACTATATAATCTTATATAAAGACCTTGTAGTAGTATTAATTATTAAAATATTATATCATTCTAATAGCATCAATAATCATCAAATCCTTTCAATATTACACAAGGTTTGTAAATTATTCAAATCTTATATCTAACAAATCTTACATAATCTTAAATCTATTTCTGAAAGACAAAAATGTCTGGATATACAGTAGTAGTTTCTGGAGGTAGCAGAAGAGAAGAGAAAGGAGATCACTAAATCACTAAATACAAAAACCTGAAAATAGAGATGGAATGAGAGGCAAAATAAAGCAAAGATAGCACCAATAGTAACAGCCACCGTTTGTGCAATCTCAAGGTATCTGGAGGGCTTTACTTCTACATCTTGCAACAATGCCTTTAACACCATCAAACCACAGCTGCTTATTCCATATTCTTGGGAAAGACTTGATGGGTGGATAAAAATGCCAAATCCAGTCTAAATACAGTATCTGGCTATGTGACAAGCGATAATACGCTATTTCCAGGAAACTCTAGTTTATTAAAAAGAACGGCATCATAGTAATAGTCAGTTATTTATTTTTCTCACTTAATGTTATGTCCAGTAACTTACCAGTTGAAGCAATGAGCGGCCGTCAGTACCCATTTCTTGTCTATGAGAGTGCCACCACAAAAAGTTATGTTGAGTACTGAAAGGCCTGCTTGCCATGGCCATGACCCCTCAGAGGCTGGTTCGCCTCCAACAATTCTTGAAGAGATTAGTGACTTTTTACAGCCTGCCAAGAAAGAGCAGAATAGAAGAGATGAGGGAGAGAAAGAATGAGAGGGAGAAGGAGTTTGGTGTAATGGTTAAGGCACCACACTAGAAACTGGGAGACTATGAGTTCTAGTTGTATCTTAGACAGGAAGCTATTGGATAGCTTGGCCAGTCATTGTCTTTCAATCACTTTCAAAATATTGCCTGAACATTACAGGGACTAATCCAGGCAATTGCCTGGAGTCAACCCTGACTGGAAAAGGAAAAAAAGAAAAAATATTTGTTTTAGATTTTGGATTATGATAAGAACAAAAGGGAAGTTTCCCCCGTACTTCTGAAACTCAACAACTGAAACTCCAAAAGAAATAAACTCTCTCTTTTTGAATGAATTTGTATATGGCTTTCAGAAGAAAGTTTCAAATGATTTTGTATCTCCTGAGAAACAAGTTAATTTTTAACATGCATATCTATATAACTTGTCATCTCAGTATGTGATCCACTCCTGTGCTTAAATCAGCAATAGGCTTCATTCATATGTCGATTTTGACCTAGTCCCAAGCAAAAGCCTGATTTCTTTTTTAATAGGAATAGGATAACTAAGAGGATAAATGGTCAAATAATGAATTGTCAAGGAAACAAAACCTTGTAAGATATTTTAACCTTTGTCGTCATTTTTTCTATGTACATTGTCAGAGTTCTAAGTAACATCCTTAATGAAAAGAAACTCTGAGGCTTGTATTTCCTCAAAGTTCCATTTTATTAGAGATGTCATGTTGGCAAATCTGGAAAAATCTGAATCTGAAGACTTGCAGATTTTCCCCACCCAAAAGAAAGCCCAAGTCCCTGTCCCAGCAACTACACGTCCATCACACTGTCTAGTCACTGCACCTTCGCATCTGGAGATGCGTCCTAAACACACGCCTCCTGGTGCAGGGCAGAGTGGTCTTGAGTCTCAGAGAAAGGAATATTATTTTGATTATATATCTCCCAGCTCCATACAATCCCCACTCTCAGTTTCCCATAGCAGTAAATGTGGCAGGCCTGATGATCCAATGCCCAAAATAGCTTCCAGAGATGACATATGTATTAAAAATGAAGTTCTGATGCCCACTCTCAAAAGGATATATATATACTCACACACATACACCATGTCCTGGAAATCACTTATACGCCAGGTCCTATATAGAAGGTACTGAACTTGCAATATTTTCTGCTGTCCTTACCACTCTCTGCACCACCTTTCTGCTCAAAATAAGCAATACCTCCAAGTCAAACACTAATGCAATATGAGAAGATGCTTTTATTAGTCCCTCCGTAGAAAGTGGTAAGGACAGGGGAATGAAGGATGTGATCTTCTCATATGATGTAGAAAATGAAGATACTGCCATGCCCATTCCTCTATGCCTCGCTGTTGAGTGACCCAGCTAACCTACTTGTTATTTCATATTATATCTATATTGGTGTGTGTGTGAAATATTATTATATTATAACACATTTATAACATTTCTTTGTCTATCTCGTTAACAATAAGAAAGTAACAAAATGCAACTGGAGTTGCAGCAAAGGTTCTGAAGATTATATTGTGCTAGAAACAACAAACAGCATTCCTTTTCACCATTCAGTGTCAATTTGTGCAGAAAGTTTCTAGTGTTCTTGGAAATTCCTACCTATTCCCAGGTCAGCAACACCTATTTTTCAAATAATTTTTTTTTTTAAAAAACCAAAGGATTTTTTAAAAAGGGCTATTCTGGCTACAGTGCTGGGATATTGTAAAACTGATAGATCTGTCTCATTTCCCCCCCCCCCCCCATGTCACTTCTTTTGTTTGCATGCAATGGTTTAGGAAGCTTTGTGGTTCAGTACCCTATGCTACTGCAAGGCAAGGGGTGGAGTTTCCCCATGTGCCCCACAGTGGTTTCTTCAAAAACCCCTAACCCCAATCCTTGTTCTTTAGGACTTCCAAACAATAATATAGAAAGTAATCTTATTTAATACCTATTTATAATACTTTGCAGTTATCTGTTTGTCTGAAATGATATAGGGTTTCCAGCCTGAGTAGCATATTGGTTTAGAAGACTTCCAAGGTCCCTTCAAACTCTCTTATTCTGTTATAAATTGCTTGCCCATGTTTCTATGTATGTCAGCCTCACGCCTTCATGTTATTAGCTTGATGGAAAACACATTCCCTTTTAAGAGAATACAGGGGGAAGCTATGAAAAATATGAAATCCAAAAAGATGAGAGCCACATCCCCAACAATCTAGAAACTTGTGAGATGAAGAGAATATTTATTTAACAATCTTGAAAGCTGCAGACAAAGAGGTGTTCTAAAGATCAAGATTAAAATAATAGATTTGTTTGCTCACTTGGCTTAGTTTATAACACCACTTGTAAAGATCTCAAAAGTAGGTTCATCCAGCTCGCAGAAATGATGTTCAGCTATCATTGGAGCTACCAAGAAGAATTTGAAAGAAGAGAAATTAAACATTGAACACCCAGCCCTCCTCCTCATTCACCTTGTGCTGCAGACAGATACAGTAGACAGTAGAGTCCCAGTAAGATGGATGGAAAGCCCATGGTTGCCACTTCTTTGTCTCTTTTCTTCTAATGTGTTGCTTGAATAATTGTGCTCCAGGCAGTTTCAAATCAAACAGCTTGACTCCAATCTTGTTATTTGTACCATAAACTTTAATATCAATGGCGAAAGGGTGGAGCATAGGGCATTTCCTCCTTTCTGAATGGAGAATGCAACCAAGAAGTTCTCATTCTCAGAAGTATCTCACCTTTAGAAATTCCCAAATCAATATCCTTGCCCACTCTTTTGTGATCTCTCCTATCACCTCCTAACTGCCCCAATCTTAGTACCACCATCAGTCATTCAGGCAGAGCTCCCTATTTTCACAATAGCAGAAAATATTTTCCAGATCTAATACCAGGGATAGGGAAAGATTTTCAATCAGGGCAACTCTGTTTTGTTATACTGTACTACAAGATTGTCAATTAAAGAGATTTTGGCAGCAGATCACCTCGTTAAACTTGAATGTTTTTGCAATGGATGCAAAAAAAGAAGTTTCAAAAGTCACAGTCACTTAATGTTATTTGAAAATGCTTTTCTAGTGTGGACCTTTAATCTCTTAGGGATAGCTTTCTTTAATACTTAGGGATAGCTCTTCCTCTACCCTTGCCCTTAGCTATGTTGTGTCTAAATGACACTTTAGCAGATCCTATTCTCAAACCAGAGCTAAAATCGTATGGAGCAGATGATGGAACAGCTCCACTGTCTTTGGTTGCCCTTACTGTAAGATTTCTTACCGAACATCAAAAATAATTGCCATCTTTCTGAATTCGGGGATACATCCCAAATGTTCTGTATCCCTGAATCTTATTACTGAATCCTCAGAAACATCCCAAATCCAGATTTTCTCTCTTGTCTAATTACAAGGTCAAATTGCAAGTAAAGCTCAGGTGACTTTAATACAAGTTAAAGAAATATGAAAGGAGCAGGGTGGGGTTCTCATTTACCCTGCTACCGGTTTGCTTTCTCCTCTTGGATGCATGCATGCTTTGTGTGTGTGCATATGTGCAGTGCAAACAAAATCATTTAAAAAAAAAGAAGCCAAAAACAAAATGGCGACATATATGCAATGCTGGAAACTCAGCTTCTGCGGATGCACAGAAGAAGAAAAAAACCAGGGGGAAAAACAGATTTTTTTAAGGTGGCAGCACCCATAGATTGGCAGTGCGCCAATCAGATGTTCAGATGTTTTACCATGTAAAAATAGTGATTTAATTTAATTTAATTTAATTTAATTTATTAGATCTGTGAACTGCCCAACTTCTTTTGGATTCTGGGCAGCGTACAATCAATAAAAATGATATAAAAATAATATAAAACCCCATTAATAATAACATTTGTACTTCTGGGGGCAGAGCTAGATATTATTGCTCACGGCACCCAGGTCTGCTGGCAAAGCCAGGTTTTTAAGGCTTTCTGGAAGGCCAGGAGGATGGCAGTAGTGCGGCTCTTCGGATGTAGTTGGTTCCAAGAACTGGAGCCAAGAACTGGAGCCATCACAGAGAAGGCCCTTCCCCATGGTCCCACCAAGTTGCACTGTTTGGCTGACGAGACCCGAAGAAGGCTGACCCTGTGGGATCTAACCAGTCTATGGAAAGTGGGAGGCAGAAGATGGTCCTGTAAATAATCTGGCCCTAAGCCATGCAGGGCTTTATAGGTGATAACCAATGCATTAAATTGTGTCCAGTGACTGATTCATAGCCAGTATTTCTATAAAAGATGGGTAAACATCACTCACACCCACTATTAACATTTTATTATGAGCAACCAACAGTTTATGCTGTTGCTATATAGACATATTAGTCTATCTTTCCTCCTTTTTCATTATGTTACAGGACATTATGTGACCTGTTCAGTTATACAAAAGAAGAACAAAACTAATGCATCTCTTTGCTCGCCAGCTAAATGAATGACAATGGTGGTAATGCAAAGATTTAGTTCTCAGATCATTTGACTCCACTGGTTGTCTTTTTCTTTCTATTTGGTGCCACTGAGGAGGCTATGGGTGTGCCATTAAGTCAGTGACCATAAAGACAGTTTTTTTATTAGTTGGAGAGTCTCAAGAAAAAAAGAGAGAAGAGAAAAATAAGAGAAAAAAGCAGAGCTAAGACTCCTCAAAAGTCAGAGGTCGACTCTTATAGGTTATGACCTATAAAGCCCTTCATGGCATCGGACCAGAATATCTCCGAAACCGCCTTCTGCCGCACGAATCCCAGCGACCTGTTAGGTCCCACAGAGTTGGCCTTCTCCGGGTCCCGTCAATGAAACAATGTCATCTGGTGGGACCCAGGGGAAGAGCCTTCTCTGTGGCGGTTCTGACCCTCTGTAATCAACTCCCCCCGGAGATTAGGACTGCCCCCACCCTCCTTGCCTTTCGCAAACTCTTAAAAACCATCTTTGCCACCAGGCATGGGGAAATTGATTCCCTGGGCTGTTCCATTTTATGTATGGTTTGTTTGGGTTGTATGATTGTTTTTAATTAAGGGTTTTTAACTGTTTTGCTTTTTAATCATTGGATTTGTATTTTGTATTGCTGTTGTGAGCTGTTCTGAGTCTTCGGAGAGGGGCGGCATACAAATCTAATAAATTATTATTAATTATTATTATTTCCTAGCATGAAAGATACCTGTTTTAAATCTCTTTATAAATGTTGGGGTGACTTTGGACAGATAAAGTGTGGTAAACATTCTATGAGTGGATTACAATAACAGGTAACAGGGAATTTTGAGATTTTAATTTTGTTTATTATTTTTTATTCATTAAACATGAAACTCAGTCAACTGGACATTTAAAAATGTGTCACAAATACCATTGAATTGTAGCAGGACAAGAGCTACTTGTTGCCAATAAGGGAGCAGAGACCACATGGACATCGAGATGCACAGGTTTATTGCATGCGGTTCAGAACGATTCAAAGAGCATCTGAACGACCCCAAAATTGTTTCTGGGGATTTTATACATTTTTCAAAAATGGATAACAGGATAACCAATCATATATCAAAGAAGCAAAGTTATATGATGTAAAAATACAGAAACAAAATTTAAGAAACGAAAGTACCTGTGGTAAGGCTAAGGAAGAACTTGTGGTTAATATGTGGTTATATTCATGTCAAGCTATATGCCAGTCTATATGCCTAGAGAGCAGGTGACAACTTATCTTACACCATAAAATATATATTTCCTGAGTACATTTCTTGGTTACATTTTTAACACTGCAGCTGTACCCCGTCCGGGATACAGAGGAAGCGAGACTATGTGAACAGATATTGTCAGCAGAAAATGTAAAATGTCAAGTCTGTAAGTAGGACAGAGGTCAAATATCAAAAGAGCATAGTTAAGAGCATAATTCAGGCAGGTATCGCAATGGTAAGGAAAAGTATATATCAGCCTTTAGCCCAGCTTCCTCAGAATGGTGCTAATGGTTGATATGGGTTGCTACCATCGTCCTAGGTAGCAACCAAGTATCTTCTTAAAATATATGATGTTCCAAGTAGCACAGTTTTTTTTGCAATTCCACTGGTGTTATTACAGGAAGCTGCAATTTCTTGATGTGTTTTGTAAAATTCTTGGACATGGTACCAAGTGGCCCAATGACAATGGGCATTACTTTTACATGTTTTGGCCATAATTGTGTAGTTTCGACAGCCAGGTCATGATGTTTTGTGATTTTTTCCAGTTCTTTGTGTCTGACTCTGGTGTCTCCTGGAACAGTGATATCAATAAATTGTATGCTTTTGCCCTCAATAACCACAATATCTGGCATGTGGTGTTCCAAATGATGATCCGTCTGTATTTGAAACTCCCACAAAATCTTCATCGTCTCATTTTTGGCAACTCTTTCCACTTTATGTTCCTATGAGTTTTCAGATATAGGTAGGGCATATTTTTTTACATAATGACCAACGGATTAATTTAGTAACTTGATAACATCTAGCCTTGTAACCAGCTTGTGCAATTTTGTTACACTCACATATTAAATGTGAAACAGTTTCAATTTTGGCTTTGCAAAATTGGAAGTTTGGATTTCAGAGAGTTTTTGTATCTTCGTTTTCAGGGCATTAGTTTGTAGTGCTTGTTCTTGGGCAGCAAGTATTAAACCTTCTGCTTCTTTCTTGATGTTTCCTCTCTTAAGCCATGCCCATATCCAATTGTTATCACATTTTCCTTCAATGTTTTTCAAGAGCTTTGCTTTTCTTTCTTTTTTTTTTTTGGATTTTTTTCTGTTTTTATTGTTGTTAAGAGCTTTGCTTTTCTATCCATTTAATCTGTCATCCAGCTATTTTCCCTTATATTCTGCTTTGGTTTCTGAAAGTAAGTTAAGCACAGGACAACATGTACTAATTGATTATAATAGTGAACATGTGACACACAGAGAGAGATGCTGAGGTCATAAATGTAGACATTGGTCACAAAATTACTTTTTTTTATCAATGTTGTAACTGCAGTGCATTATTGGTAGAAAATGAAGCTGTTATTCAGGGGCAAAATCAGAACAACTAAAAATTAACATTTCCTCTCAGAACTATGTTATGAGCATTTTGGGGCAGAAGCTCATTGTTTCATGCCCTTCTTTAGCTATGATAGGTTTTTATTCCCATATGGTGATTTATATAACTATGGAGTATGGGTAATTCTTCAGAGAGGGGCAGCATACAAATCTAATAAATCTTAATCTTAAATTTTAATTGGATTGTCAGAAAAATAGCTGCCAAAGTGAAGCCTGTAATTTCTGGTTACCAGCCCAGCAAGTTGAAGAGGGAAGGCACTCAGATCATAAATTTATATCAATAGGCACATAAGATAGAAAGAACCACATGAGTAAAATTTAATACATGCAAATGAGCCTAATGTCCAATTCTATATCCTCTTCATGGCAGCCAGGCATAGGTAAATTTTTTCCTCACAATCTCCGGCTTGGCTTGGGATGGAAATATGATAATCATATACGGATGATAGCTCCAGACCTGTGGATATGAGTCCCCATGTTTTTATAACAGATATTAAATATTTATTTAAGTATTTGACTTCTATGCCACCCAATCCAGAAGGAGAGATGATCAAACTTGTGGAATATCACAATGGAGTAACCAGGGCCTCATTGTTCTCATGATTGGTTTATCGCCAGGGCCTGCAACCTTAAACACTCAAAGAGCTATTTGGACCCATTTTCCACAGAAAAGAAAACACTAGGAGCCACAAAACCTGACTGGACATGGTCAATTTAATATCACTCACACCCAGTCACATGACCACCCCCCAGCCACACCTATCTAGATTATATGGCTCCTGGTGTCTTCTAGTCCAACCCCCTGCTTGGGCAGAAAACCCTACATTACTTCAGGCAAATGGTTATCCAACATCTTCTTTAAAACTTGTTGGAGCATTCACAACTTCTGGAGGCAAGCTGTTCCACTGTTTAATTGTTCTGTCAGGGAAGTTTTCTTTAGTTCAAAGTGCATAGGTGCACCTAAGTGCCTTTCGTCCCCTGTCCTTATGTTTCTCTTTTACTAGTATTAGGTATATAAATATTATTATATCTTTGTGGTCCATAAATATGTATGAGAAAAACAAATAAATAAATAAAATTAAAAAGTTGCTTCTTTCCTCTTTTAGTTTCAACCCATTGCTTCTTCTTCTACCTACAGGTGCTTTGGATAATAGTTTGACTACCTTTTCCTTGTGGCAACCTCTGAGATATTGGAACATTGCTCTCCTGTCTCCTCTAGTACTTCTTTTCATTAAACTAGACACACCCAATTCCTGCAACTGTTCTTCATATGTTTTAGCCTCCAGTCTCCTAATAATCTTTGTAGCTCTTCTCTGCACTCTTTCTAGAGTCTCATCATCCTTAAGAAAATAAAAAAGCAAGAATTTACATCCTGCTTCTAAATATCAAGGTTACACATCTTTTAATTGTAAGAATTAAATCTCTGAAGGTGTTTGCAAATGGTAAACAATGCTTTTATTGTTATGATATATCAGAATGAAATTTTACAATGATAGATATACTTTGCTCCAGGAGCAGCATTAAATAATATCCAGGAGTAATACAATAACAAACAAAATTACTTACTAAAATATGTTAGAAGGGAGAAAGAAAGGGATGGGAATTAAGTACAACAATTAAAGAAAAATATAAATTACAAAATTTACAATAAACAGGATTCCAGTTAAATCCATTGGTTTCTGTCAGCAGTAGCTACAGCAAAGTCATTCCTTTTCTAAAAAACTCAGTAAAAGAAGATTTGGAGATTTTCATTTTAGTTGAGTTGTAGAACATTTCTGCACTTTGGTCTCTTCAAACAGGGCCAGGAAGCTCCCTTCTGGAAAATTCAAAAATCTTATTCCAATGAGTGTCAGGTTGTTTGATGCAGTTGGTCAAAAGTTCTCATCTTTGCAGCCATTCGGACATTGAAATTATGTCTAAAATCAGGACACCAACTAGCAACATCCTCTTCTTTTATGAATTTATATTGATAGGAGTGTTACTTGTAGGTCAATGTTACCAAAGAAGGTTCAGATCAGAAACAGTGCACAGCTGAGTACTGAAGAAAACAAAACATGGAGAAAACACTCCACCCTTCAGGTGAACATTGCAGCCTCTTCACTGTTTTAAAGATACATGCCTTTTCATAGTGATTTCAGAAATTATTTGAAAATCTCTGATTATGTTCCTTGAATTAAGATTTTCTGCCAGCCCAATATTGTTGTAATATTTGTTGGCAGGTTAAGTGATGTTGGAAATACATTTTGGTGGGGAGAGTGGAAACTTTCTTGTGGGCAAGGAAGAGCAACAACATGCTATATGATATTAGTACCATAGTCAGAAATCACAACAGAAAAGGAAAAGACAGTTTAGCACTGGCAGGTGGCCTTTGAAGGTTATGGAAAACTCCTGTCAAGGTGTCCCCTGGTTGCGTAGAATGCAGTTGTTATCATGATTCCCAGCCAAAGCCTGAAGAATGATTAGTATTATCTTCATTCTTGTGGTAAGTCACAGGCCTTAAATTATTTTGTCATTGATTGAAGACTAATTAGAATTGTAATGCTAATCTGCCTCCAGTTTGAAGAATGTATAGATTTCTATATAGAACTGCACTAGCAGTATTTTGTGTAAAAAAAAAATCACCTGGGGACATAGGTAACCTGAAGGAGGAATATCTAAGTATCTCAGAAGAAGATCAATTTGACAGATATCAGAAAAAGCACAGTCTTGTGCCCTACACTAAAAGTACAGGTATTGTGTCCTACATTAAATGCAGTAGTATTGGGTCCTACGCTAAAAGCAGTGGTATTGTGCCCTGCGCTAAAAGCAGAGTTATTGTGCCCTGCACTAAAAGCAGAGGTATTGGGTCCTACGCTAAAAGCAGTGGTATTGTGCCCTGTGCTTAAAGCAGAGGTATTGGGCCCTACAGTAAAAGCAGGGATATTGTTATCTACACTATTACTTTCACGTGTGCACTCTGAAAATTCTATGTGGGGTAACTGCAGCTGGATCCAATCAGCATAGTGTGCTACTGAAGTGTAGACACCAGGCAGACCTTCTAGGCCACAGCCTAACCCCCAGCTCACAATCCCAGTCAAGAGCCAATTTTCACTTCCATCACATTTGCAAACCATAGGTCCTCCAGAATCGCCCTGGAGAGAGAAAGATGTATGTTATCACAGGTTTATAGGAAGGCTGCTTCATTCTGATTTTGAGAAATTGAAATGTAAATTTCTTTGCATCAAACTATTTGTTTCTTTAACTAAACACCTCAACTTTGGTCTGGAAATTTTCAGTAAGTTTACCAAACTTAATTATCACTGTTTTGGAGTTAATGCAATAAATCAATTGATAATTTAGTAAAATGAGTCCTACAACCCTCTTCCCCTCAAAAGCTAACCCTATTTAATATTGTTAACAAACAGAAAAACATAAGCACAACCATGCAAAATAATGATATTTCTTTTGCTATGTCATGAGACCAATCAATGGCCTAAAAAAAAAAAATACTGCTTCTAAGATGGTAAATCCTGCATCTATGTTGATCATTTTAAACATATAAGTGCTCTAAATTCCATATTTACTTTTGCCTTCCAAATAAACATACATGCACTATTCTTTGCTTAGCTGGATGACAGCTAGGGTTGTGCAGCAATTTGAACTCACTCTCCCAATTTTGGGGCATTCGGGAGTATGAAATTAGCCCTACTCATAACTTCTTAAAACAGTCACACCTTTTCCCAGACTATTCTAGGCTCTCTGAAACTCATATCCAAAATGAAATCCAAAGTGCTACACAGTTTTGAAAGGCATATGAATTTAATACTATTCCTTAAATCCTCTTCAGAACTAGTCAAAAGAAACAGATATGGACATAAGATCTGTTTAAGGATTTATATTCACAGGAATATCAGTTCATAGGAATTCATGTCCAAAATGTTTGGCCAACAACGACTTCAGCCAGTAATTCATTTTAATGAGAAATAAACCATGGTGGTACAGTGGTCAGGGTTAGGGTTAGCTGAATCTTGAAGAGCTTTTCAAGAAGCCTCTATGTAAAGCCTCTTGCTAATGACTGCTCATACTTATCTTTAGAGTTTGAACAGCACACATACTTCCCTGATTAAAGTAAGCTCTGGGAGAACTCCCTATCTTTTATGAGCAAGTTTATAAGTTTCCCATGTCAACATTGTCAGGGTTGGAACAATGAACGCAAATTGATTAATTAATTAATATTGCTCAACATATGGAAACATATGGGGGTGGGCGGAAAATTATAGTGTCTGAGCGGCAGTCCCTTCGGGACTGGGCGGCACAAAAATAATAAACAAACAAACAAATAAACAAATAAAAAACCCACCCTGTTTTGCCTCAGAGAATTTCAAAATAAAATACTGTACTGTGTGTCTATAACAGTGAGCTCATAATAGGGCAACTCTATCAATATCAAAATGCCACTTAAATAGTTGAACTAGTTTCAAACTAGATTTTGATTTTCTTTCTCTCTTCCTTACTTCCATTCTTTTTCTTTCTCTTTTCTTTCCTCTCTTTTTTCTATCTGTTTCTCTCTCTTCCTCTCTTCCTCTCTTCCTCTCTCTCTCCTTCCCTCTCACTCTTTCCCTCTCGGCTTCGGGCAGGTTTGGAAAACTCTGAGTTGATGATGATTTTTAAGTGAGCGATTGCTCACTGCTCAGCTTAGAGGGAACTATGACATTAAGTGTTAATGTCATATAACTCATCAGATCCTTAGCAACCCCGCTATCCAATCAAGATTAAAAAGTAATCCAGTTTAATACATTGCACAAATTAAATCACTACAATTTTAACTGTCTTGTGTCATAGAAACTTAGGTTTAAGTTTTTGAGGACCATACCTGACAGGAATCTTTGCCCCCTTCTAAGCTACCTGCGCAGATCATACCGGCCCTGATAGGGGAATAGGGCAATACTGTAATATTGAGCTCGTTGTAATTAGAGTTGCATATATCTGTGTTGATGATAGACACTTCCACTTCTTGAAGAGTTTTGGGAGGCTTCAGATTCACTACAGAGAAAGGAAAAGGTTGCATTATAAAATGCAGAGAACAAGTAGCTGAATTAATGTTCACTGTAACTTTTTTGCCAAATCTTCAACATTCCTCAACTTCAACTTCATTTTGAAGAACAAATTTGGTTGGGGTTTTTTTTGCGATTTGCCAAAATACAGAGTCACTAACCAGAGTCATGATTTTAGGGAAGTAAATATTAGTGTTGTGATTCCTTAGGAAAGACAGATCCTTGACTCCAATTGGTTGAAGTAATAGGTTCACATTCTGGCCAAAATTGGTTCCAAACTCTCCTGCTCTCTGATAAGCTGTCATTTCCCCCTCTCAATTTCCTATTACATATACATGCAGGTTGATTGCTCATTTGTTTCTCCTCCCAGGTCATGGTCTTCCATACTATCCTTTGATGGCAGGATGCCAGCAAGGTGCCAAGCTGAAGATGGCAGATATAACAGAGTTGTTTCCCATAAATTTTTACTGATCTTCTCTCCCAAAACATAATAGAACAGGACAGGAAAGAAACATACCTATGTCACATAGGCACATTAGTTGTCTGTCGAAAGTAAATTATGACATGGAAGACTAAAACTTTCCAACTATTATGGTCTGCATATAATTACACATACAACAATGTGAGATCACAGCTCTTAGCTGATATGCTAGAATTTTGACTAATGGATGAGTAAGATGCAGTCTTTAATTATATCTGCTTTCCAAGCTGTCTGGAAGATGGAAACCAAAATAAACTATTTTGAACTGGAGACCGTATGAAATATAAAGAGTAGTCCCTAAAATAGGCATGTTACTTTAAAAAAAGAGAAAAAATCTCTGCCACTCCTCCTTCAAACTAGCCTAATAACTGTATTGTTTAACCTGCTTTGTGGCCCTCTATCCCACTCCATCCTTCATATTGTGTGGAGATAATAGAACAGAAAAGAACAGAACAGAATAGAATTCTTTATTGGCCAAGTGTGACTGGACACACAAAGAATTTTTCTTTGGTGCATATGCTCTCAGTGTACATAAAAGAAAAGATTAAAAATTTCCAACGATTACGTTCTACATATAATTACACATACAACAATGTGAGTTCACCGCTCTTAGCTGATGTGTTAGAAATTTGACTAATGGATGAGTAATGCTTATATCTGCTCTCCAAGTTGTCTAATTGATGGAAACCAAAATAAACTATTCTGAACTGAAGAACATATGAAATATAAAGGGCAGTCCCTAAAATAGGAATGTTACTTTTAAAAAAGACAAAATCTCTCACACTCCTCCTTCAAACCAGCCTAACCACTGACTGTATGGTTTAACGTGCTTTGTTGCCCTCCGTCCCTCATATTATGTGTAGATCTTTACTATGAAAAGAATGACAATTGAGAACCCAAAGGCATTACATCTTTACTTGCTCCCTGTTGTTTTGCAACTACTGGTGTGTGAATAAAATCACAGACAATTCAGTTCAAGTCAATGATTCAATTCTAGTTTGTGACCTGATTAAGATTTGCATTTTGCTTTGATTCTGATTTGATTTGTAATCGAAACCTCTTTAAGATCATCTGGCCTCTGTGAAGAATCCTGAATTAATTGAAATTGAAGATTTGAAATTTGATGTGACCCAATTCAAATTTACAAATTAAAGTTTGGAAGCAAACTGATTCAGTCTGGACCTCTGGAAAGATTAAAAAACACTTGGAAATCTATGTTGCTGCTTCCTAGCAAGTTCCTGATTTCTTCTGTAATTTTGCCATTTTGTAATTTTGCCATTTTCTGCCATTGGAAAAAAGGGTTCCCTTTGATTTCTTGGTCCTGGCTCAGATTAAGTTTTGCTGGTGCTATTGTGGATTTTAGCTACTGTCACTATTCTAACTTGCTACTAATTCTTGAACTTTAAAAAGAAAAGAAAAAGAATGCTGCTACTACATTTAAATAAACCCAAATGATTTTTCAGCTCACACAATGCTCTGCTCTGTCAAAGCCCACTGCAATAACATTGCCAAAAAGGCTTCAAGAGTTGTTAACCTAATCTTATGTAGCTTTTTCTCTGGTGATATCGCACTAATAACTAGAATATACAAAACTTTCACCAGAACAATCTTTGAATACAGCTCATCTGTCTGGAACCCATGCCTCATATCAGACATAAATACATTGGAAAGTGTCCTGAGATACTTTGCCAGAAGAGCCCTCCACTCCTCTACTCGCAAGAGAATACCTTAACACAATTTACACAACAGATTTGAAATCCTGGGCTTAGAAACCTTAGAATTATGTTGCTTTAGGCACAACCTAAACATAGCTCATAAAATCATCTGCTACAGCTTCCTTTCTGCCAGCAACTATTTCAGCTTCAACAACAACAATACATGAGCAGACAACAGATACAAATTCAAACTGAACTGCTCCAAACCTGTAGAAAATACTACTTTAGCAACTGAATGGTTAATGCCTGGAATTCACTACCTGACTCTGTAGTTTTGTCACCAAACCTCCAAAGCTTTAAACTGTCTACTGTTGACCTCACCCAATTCCTAAGAGGTCAGTAAAGGGCATGCAAAAACACATTGATGTGCCTACTGTCCCTGTCCTAATATTCAATTTTACCAGAATCCATCTTATGTATACAAACTATGTTGAATCTATGTATACAGTGTTCCCTCGATTTCCGGGGGGGGGGGGGTGTTCCGAGACCACCCGCGAAAGTCGAATTTCCACGAAGTAGAGATGTGGAAGTAAATACACAATTTTTGGCTATGGACCGAATCCCTTAACACATTAAATCCCTAAATTACCATTTCCCATTCCCTTAACAACCATTTACTCACCATTATAACTGGTACTCACCATTGAATAAGACACTTAGTGATCCTGATATTTATAAACATAATTATTTATTAACAATAATTATTTTTTTTTGCTATTTGCAAAAATTATTAGTTTGGCGATGACGTATGACGTCATCGGATGAAAAAAAACGTGGTATCGGAAAAAACCCGCGAAGTATTTTTTAATTAATATTTTTTGAAAAACCGTGGTATAGGCTATCCGTGAAGTTCGAACCCGCGAAAATCGAGGGAACACTGTACTTGACAAATATAAATAAATAATAAACGAATGAATGAATGAATGAATAATGGTCTTGTCCTCTCAGGTTTGTATCTGGAATATTCTCCAGCATCTTCGTGGGTTAAACTATGTCCCATTAGTCCTTAAAATAACTTCAAGTTACTTTGGTATAATAAGCAAATAACTGAATCTTTAAACATATCAAATTGCATAAATTAAGATGCAAAGGATAAAAAAATGTCAGATCAAACATACATCCCATTTTCCTCACTCACCCTTAGATTTTATTCTTCCCCATCCAGTGACCCAGCAGCTGGTATTGTCAGGGAACTTCACAGAAGATTCTGGGAGACACATGGGCCAGATGTATTCGGTGAACTCCACAGTGGTGTTTAGCTCCAGCAAAGCAATGTCATACATAGTGTCATTAGCTGTGTAGTTAGGATGAACAATAATCTGTTCGATGGCAAATTTCTCTGAGTTATCTGAAGGGTTCATGAGTTCGTGGTCACCTAACCCCACAAAGATTTCGTTAAAGCCTTCAGGGATCCTGTAAGGTACAATTAAAAAAATGTCAACAGTAATTTATGATGTGGACCTCTTAAGAGTACTGCAGGATTTTAACATTTGCTGAACATCTGCTGAAAAAAAATCCTGAAGTTTATTTCCAGAGGCATGGGATTTTGTCTGCATTTAATTTCAGCATTTTTCTTCATACCCAGCTCTGCCATATTTAAAAATACCAACAGCCTTGTTGTAGTTTCGCAGGAAAGAACAATATTTATTAATTTCTATCAGTGCTGGTTCAGGAATACATGGTATCCCTAGGCTACATTGGCCAATGGCTTCACTTCTTGCCAATGTGGAAATTTGCATTTTTAGAATGATTCGGAGCTATTGGCATTGGCACCCAAAAGCCAGTGCCTATTTAGCTTTAAACCAAATCCAGCTGTATTTCCACATACAGTATCCACAATGTACATTAAGTGATGTGCAAATGAGAAAGTACTTTCTATTGAAACTCTGCAGAGTAATGCAATCTTTCATTAATATATAACTGAAGCAGGGTCTGAAGTTTTGGTCAAAAAGAAAAAGCATTGTGTGTCCCTTGGGGCAGGCAGTCCCCAACATATAAATAGCTTGTTTGGAGACTATTCGAAGTTACAATGTATGGAGAAAAGTAATTTAGGACCATTTTTCACACTTATATCAGGTTTGCAGCATTCCTATAGTAACAGCCACCTTGTGTGGAATCTCAAAGTATCTGGAGGGTTATTTGAATACCACTGGCATTGACAAAATCACCATTAGTCAATTGCAAAAAGATAGCTTTACTTCTACATCTTGCAGCAATATCTTTAGCACCATCGAACAGCACCTGCCTATTCCATGTCCTTGGGAAAGACTTGATAGGTGGATAAAAAATGCCAAACCCAGTCTATGCCATAGTATGCTGTTTCCTGGAAACACTAGTTTATTGAAAAGAACAGCATCATTATAATAATAATCAGCTATTTTTCTTACTTAATTTTACAGTCCAGTAACTTACCAGTTGAAGCAATGAGCTGCTGTCAGGACCCATTTCTCGTCTATGAGAGTGCCACCACAAAAGGTTATGTTGAATACTGAAAGGCCTGCTTGCCAGGGCCAAGACCCCTCAGAGGCTGGTTGGCCTCCAACAATTCTTGTAGAGAGTTTTGGTAGTGACTTCATACAACCTGCCAAGAAAGAGCAGAATAGAAGAGATGGGGGAAAGAAAGAATGAGAGGGAAAAGGCACCAGGCTAGAAACTAGGAGACTATGAGTTCTAGTTGTATCTTAGACATGAAGCTACTGATCAGCTTGGCCAGTCATTGTCTTTCAACCACTTTCAAAATATTGCCTGAACATTACAACCCTGACTGGAAAAGGAAAAAAGAAAAAAGTTAGATTGTTGTAGATTTTGGATTATGATAAGAACAAAAGAGAACTTTTCCCCATACCTCTGAAGCTCAACAACTGAAACTCTGAAATAAATAAACTCTCTCTTTTTGAATGAATTTGTATATAACTTTCAGAAGAAAGTTTCTAATGATTTTGTGTCTCCTAGGAATTTTTGCATTTTTAATATGCATATCTATTTAACTTATCAACTCAGTATGTGATCCACTCCTGTGTTTAAGTCAGCAATAGACTTCATTCATCTGTCGATTTTGACCCAGTCCCAAGGAAAAGCCTAGTTTCTTTCTTAACAAGAATAGCTTAATTGGACCATGGTTGAATAATGAATTGTTTTTCAAGGAGCAAAGCATTATAAGATGACTTTTGTTGTCATCTTTTTTCTATGTACACTGTTAGGGTTCCAAGTAACACCTCCAGAAAAGAGGCTCTGAGGCTTGTATTTCCTCAAAGTTCCATTTTATTAGAGATATCATATTGGCACATGGGAAAACTCTAATCTGAAGACTTGCAGTTTTCCCAACCTAAAAGAAAGTCCAACTCCCTGCCCCAGCACCCGCAAGTCCATCACATGGTCCAATCAATGCACTGGCTTATCCAGGTACAGAGCAGAGTGGCCTTGATTCACAGAGAAAGGAATGTTATTTTGACTATATATCTCCTAGTTCCATACACTCTCCTCTCCCAGTTTCCCACAGCAGTAAATTTGGCGGGTCTGAAGATCCAATGCCCAAAATGGGTTCCAGGCCTGACATATATATCAAAATGAAATTCTGATGCCTGCTCTCAGAAGAATACACACCTGCACACACTATGTCCTGGATATTTATATGCCAGATCCTGGATAGAAGGTACTGAACTTATAATAACTTTTCTGCTGTCTTTACCACTCTCTGCACCAACTTCTTGTCCAAAACACTAATACTTCCAAACCAAACCCTAATATAATATGAGAAGATGCTTTCAGTAGTCCCTCTGTAGAAAGTGGCAAGGACAGGGAAAGAAAGATGTGGTCTTCTCATATGATGTAGAAAATTCATTTGGTACTCTGCCCGCTATTGAGTCACGAAGCCAGCCTACTCGTTATTTCATATTATATCTTATTTATAACATTTCTTTGTCCAATTTGTTAAGTTGCAGCAATGGTTCTGAAGGTTATATGGTGCTTAAAGCAACAAAACAGCATATTTAAGATTTTGTAAAAGGCAAATGGGTTTCCTTTTCACCATTCAATGCCAATTCGTGCAGACAATTTCAAGGGCACATAGAAATTCCTACCTATTTCTTCTTCAACAGCACCTGTTGGAAAAAAAAAAGACAGGTAAGTTTAAATTTCCAAATAAGATTAAAGAAAACCTCAAGGGATTTTAAAAAGGGGGTAAAATGTAATAAGAGATTCTGGTATATTCCGTCATGGAGTACAGTGATCCCTCGAGTTTCGCGATCTCGATGTTCGCTAAACGCTATATCGCGAGTTTTCAACCCGGAAGTAAACTCCACCATCTGCGCATGCGTGCCCTTCCACGCATGCGTAGATGGTGGAGTTTCCCCGCCGGGCAGAGGCTTCCCTGGGTCTTCCCCCACTTGCCCCGGTAAGACAGCGGCGGTGCGAGCAACGGGGCGGGCGGGCGGCACGCGCGGGGGAAACCCCTGCTCCGCTTTCCAGCTGAGAAGCGGAGCTAGGGTGTCCCCAAGCGCGCGCGCGCGCTTCGGGACACCCCCGGCTCTGCTTCTCAGCTGGGAAGCGGAGCTGGCAATGGTGGACGCCGCGCGCGAGCGCGGGGATACCCCAGCTCTGCTTCCCAGCTGAGAAGCGGAGCTAGGGTGTCCCCAAGCGCGCGCGCGCGCTTCGGGACACCCCCGGCTCCGCTTCTCAGCTGGGAAGCGGAGCTGGCAATGGTGGACGCCGCGCGCGAGCGCGGGGATACCCCAGCTCTGCTTCCCAGCTGAGAAGCGGAGCTAGGGTGTCCCCAAGCGCGCGCGCGCTTCGGGACACCCCCGGCTCCGCTTCTCAGCTGGGAAGCGGAGCTGGCAATGGCGGGCGAAGGGCGGGCGGCGGTGGAAGTAAAAACACCATCTGCGCATGCGCAGATGGTGTTTTTACTTCCGCACCGCTACTTCGCGAAAAATCGATCATCGCGAGGGGTCCTGGAACGGAACCCTCGCGATGATCGAGGGATCAGTGTATTGTAAAACTGATATATCTTACAAGTTTATGCAGATTGCTAACATGTCATTCACTTCGTAGATGAAGTCCAGGATCCTTACCACCTCAAGAAAGTTGGCTGGTTAATGAGGACAAGTGGGCTAAAATGGCACAGTGGTTAAAGTGCATTATTGCAGACTACTTCAGGTGAGTGCTAGCTGCAATTCAGCAGTTCAAGTATCATCAGCTTAAAGTTGACTCAGCCTTCCATAATGGGTGGGTAAAATGTGGACCAGATTGTTGGGGGCAATATGCTGACTCTTCAAGTCACTTAGAGAGGGTGGTAAAAACACTACAATGTTGTATAAGTGCTATTGCTATTGTTAGTCCTACCTAGTTTATGCTGCCCATTTCAGTATCTTTTCTTTTAACTTCAAGAAGCATTTCAAAACCAAGGGAAGAGCTGACCCTGAAGCTATCAATGAACTCCTCAAGTCATAACTACAATTGGGACCAGAATTTCTGCGGCTAAACAAGTGGGTTATTAAGTGAGCCATACCTGATTTTACAACCTTTCTTGCAATGATTATTAAGTGAATCACTGCAGTTGTTAAGTTGATCAAATGGTCATTAAGCGAATCTAACTCACCCACTGACTTTTGTTGTTAGAATCTCTCTGGGAAGATCACAAATGGTGATCAGATGATCCCTTATATAGCAACTGCAATAAATACATGCCAGTTGCAAAGTGGCTAAATTTTGATCATCTGACCATTAGGATGTTGTAACAATTTGGACACTGGTTGTTAGACCCTTTTTAAAGTGATGTTGTAACTTTAAATGGTCACTAAACAATTATAAGTCAAACACAACCTGTATTTTTTTCTCATTTTGTTATTTTACTTGAAGACAGCTGTTATTGTTTTCTGTTTGTTGATGCTTTCTTCTGTGGATTAAGGGAGAGTCTGGATTGTTTGGCTTTATAGTGTTTCACATTTTGGGTGAACGCAGGGCTGTGTTTGCCCTAGCGCAAGGACAAAAGCACCAGCCTGAAGACGATGAGCGGGATCTCATCGAAACGTCGCCAGAAATCTCTGAAACTTACATGGAAAGAAACCCGAATATACCAAGACCTTCATACCTGTACCCGTGAAAATCTACGAAAACAAATATATATATATTTGGTTGAGTGAATGAATGGTAATGAATGTTTTTTTTTTAAAAAAAAAAATTATATTAGAGTCTTTAAGTCTTTTTAGCTATATTAATAGGATTTTTAGATCTATTGTTATGTTGTTCTGATATGTTGTGAGCCGCCCTGAATCCTCGGAGAGGGGCGGCATACAAATCCAATTAATAAATAAAATTACACACACGCACACACACACGCACACACTGTATGTATTACACACACACACATATATATGTATATAGAACTTATTTACAGGGGGGTTGGTTGGGGTTTTTTTTTCCATGTATGGGAGACTCTTCTGCTCCCTGACTGTGGGGCAGGGACTTCGTACTGCACCAGTGCTGCCACTGCAAGGTAGGAGGTGGACCTACCTCATGCACCTGTCTTATATCATAATCCCCATAGCCATGCCACCCACATCCTGACACCTGCTTCATCTCACATTGGTGGCACTGTGAGCACCCAGACAGAATGGGCAGCCAGCTAGCTGTGCAGGCTCTTAAGTAGGGCTAACTTTGTGGGGAGGGGGGGAGTAAGGCCTATACTAGGTTTTATTTTCAATATAGGTTTTATTTTTGGGTAAACAGAATAAGCACACATACATACACATTCTATTTTGGGTAAACAGAATACGCACACATACATACACATAATTAATAGATAAAATTAAATATATCTTTAATTATTTAATTGTTAAAAGTTGGAAGAAAGATCTTAATTCTGAAAATATATGATTGGGAACTTAAACCTGAATAATGTACAGCAATCAAAAATCTAACAGCACATAACTAATGGCTCATACATGCGTAGCTTGTCAGCTGTAAAACTGACAGCCCAAGTTTGAGACTGAAACACCATGCAACAGGATGAGCTCCTGTCCACCTAGAAGTTTGAAAGCAAAAAATACAAGTAGATAAATAGGTGGGAAGGTAACAGTGTTCTGTAACCACATGACCACAGCATTATTTTTTTTATATTGCTGGCTCCCTTGGCTAAGAAATGGAGATGAGCATCCCCCCTAGAGTTGGACACATCTGGATAGAGGACACCTTTAGTTTTAGTCTCATAAAATGTTATTGAGAATGGAAATAAGTGGTGCATTTTTAATGTAACTTTGTTAGCTTAATAGAGTGAGTGATCAAGTATTTATCATTCTCTCATTCCCAGTGCAATTGAATCTAAAACCATCCATCCTCATTCCTTCCTGTTCCCCTTGCCTGGGAAATGATAATTGTTTTTGCTCATTTCTGTTTACAATAGATATTGTCACAACACACCATGGTTTAATAGCATATGTCATTTTGGTTGAAGCTAATTAGGTCTAGGTTTGATGAGTGTGAAAAAAAGAAATTTATAGGAAGAAATGCTGTGATGAAATTGCAATCTTATCATTTTATGCATTATTAAATGCATATCCTGATCTTCTGTTTGTATAAGTGCTCATGATATATTTTTATGTTTAACAATAAAAGAACATAAATAAAAGTATTATAACAATTATATAGTTAAAACAAAGACCATAAATTAAAATCAGGACCATTAAAATATTTAAGAATTAAAAGTATGTTAAAAGAGCAGGTGTGTCTGAGGTTGGGGGATCAAATAGTCAAGATTACAGGTATGGAAATATAATCAAAGACCCATTCTTTTTTTCTTTTTACACACATCAAGGTGTGGCTTCAATTACATGGTTGTATTACCAACTTGACTTACCAACATGATTTTCCTTTGTGAATTTCTACCACATCATGTATTTATTATTTACCTCACACCCATTTTTATTTCCTTTGAAAGCCATGGAGGAATTAAAAGAGGGGGATTTACGCATCTTTAAATATGATCTCCCCCAAATACCTCCCCAATATCTTTCCTCACCTTGCAAAGTAGTCAGAGGAAGAAACCAGACAATGAGTAGAATAGTGGAAAAAGTCATAGTGATCTTCTGCTGTAATCTGAAAGGTCTCCAAAGTAGTTCAGTTCCAGTCACTTTGGGACAATCTTTTGGTATTGGTTTACTAGCTGTAACATAGAGAATAAAGGCATTAACATCTACAAATGTCCATTTTTTACAGGCTCAAGATCAAGGCAGGGAGTCTAAGGGGCAATCTGATGATATCTGCATAGTGGCGGTATGTATAATATAACCAAAATGAGTAGACTCTATCACGTGTGAAAGACAAGTCCACATATAAAGGTTCAATTAAATTGATTTATTGCTAAAAGCCTATGTGCAGTACTATATCCTCTCAGGATGATGGAGAATTCCACCACAGCTCCCGATTGGCTAAGATGGGAGCTGATGCTGAGTGGGAGATTCTAGGCTCCCTATTGGTCACTGCATCTGACAGATGTGGATGAGGTTTGGCTGCATTTTAAAAGCTATTATTTGGTTGTATTGCTGTTGCCTCCCCATCAGCCTTAATAAATACTTGTTTTGGTTGAAGCCTCATATCGCCTCAATTATTGCCACCTTGCCTCAGATTTAATACTGGCGATGAGGATGGGATGCTGAGCTGCGAATGAATTTGAGCCTCACAAACTGAACTGAAGCCATACGAGCTACCTGTCACTTTCTCGGCCTCAGCCCATCCTTCTCAGGATGGCCAGCAACAGCAGTAACCCAACCACTTTTGAGGCTTACAGTCCAGCCTCCGAAACATGGGATACATACATGAAGAGGTTCAAATGCTTCCTCCAAGCAAACACCCTGACCCAAACTCTCCAGTGCTTGGAAAAGAGCCTACTTCCTAAATGCTTGTGGACACTAGATGTTTTCCACTGCACAGGCCTGGTCACTTCTAAGCTCATATAAATAGTGCCTTGGGAGGATCTCCTCAGAAAACTAAGGAACTATTTCTTCCTTATGCTTTTACGCATAGCACGCCATTTTACCTTCAGGCAAGAAACACAAAAGGAAGGGGAGGCCATTAACCAGTACATGGCCTGCCTCCAAGACGCTGCCCCTAGATTCCCTGATATAGATGACTTACTGCTAGGCAGCTGGTGTGCAGCATGAAAGATATTTGATTGCAACGCTGCCTTCTACCATGAAAATAATTGATTCTCAAGGTGGCTCTAGACCAGTGGTCCCCAAACTACGGCCCGTGGGCCACATGCGGCCTACTGAGGCCATTTATCCAGCCCACCAGTGAGTGACAAGAGCACAGGGAAAAGAGTGAGAGAAAGAAAGAAAAGGGAAAGAGAGGGAGGGAAGGAGAAGTGGAAAGGAATGAAGGAGGAAAGGAAGGAAGGAAAGAAGGAGAAATGGAGGGAACAAGGAAGAAAGGAAGGAAAGAAAGAAGAAGAAGAAGGAAGGACTGTTTTTTTGGGGGGGTATTTTTAAAAAAGATTTCTCTCAACATACATTCAAACAACACAGTGTACCATCTAATTTTCCATTAATAAAATGTGGTATTTTGTTAGTAACTAATATCAATCATCAAAAAAGTTGCAAAAGGTTTTTTTTCTAATTTTGTCATCCAGTTACATTCATTTTCTTTTAATTAAATTCCCTCCTAAATGTTCCTTCAAAAAGTGCAACACCAATTATATTACTAACTTATTAACCATTATGCTAAAGTGCTTCCTTCTTTCTTTATATATTTTTCATAAGCCAAGAAAACCTTGTATAGCCAATCAGATGTTAACAAAAGAAAATTAAAAACAAAACATAAACATATATGAATTTCAGATCTTCTCCCCCCTCTAAATAGTACGTTCCCATTTTGTTTTTTACTTTAAAACAAGGTATGTGCAGTGTGCATAGGGATTTGTTCATAGTTTTTTTTAATAGTCCGGCCCTCCAACAGTCCGAGGGACAGTGAACTGGCCCCCTGTGTAAAAAAGTTTGGGGACCCCTGCTCTAGACAAAGCCAGAGCATAAGAGATACAGTGATCCCCCGCTCGTTGCGAGGGTTCCGTTCCAGGACCCCCCGCAATGAGCGGGTTTTCGCGAAGTAGCGCTGCGGAAGTAAAAACACCATCTGCAGCGCTAGCGAGGAGCCGAAGATTGGGGGGCGGCGCGGCCGCCGACATGGGGGGCTCGCTAGCACCCCCCGAACCCCCAACCCGGGTTTGGGGGGGTGCTAGCAAGCCCCCCATGTCGGCTGGGATGTTTTAAAACACCCCCGCGGCTTTCCAATGAGTCCCGAAGACAAACGCGGAAGTTTGCCGTTTGTCTTCGGGACTCATTGGAAAGCTCTGATCGTTTTAAAACAGTTGCGCCGTTCTCCGCTGACTCCTGGCGAACTTCCCCGCTTTAGGAGTCAGCGGAGAACAGCGCGCCTGCTTGGCTTCCCTCGCCAGCGCAGCAATGTCGCCGCCGCTGCAGCCAACGCGCGCTACGATCTTCCGGGCGAGCCAGGCTCAGTGACGGAAGGCAGCCGCTTGGCCCGGGATGCTGGGCCGAGAGGAGCCGGCCTTGATCCGCTGAGCCTGGCTGGGCCGGAAGATCGTAGCGCGCGTTGGCTGCAGCGGCGAGGGAAGTCAAGCCAGCAGCAATGTCTCCGCCACTGCAGCCAACGCACGCTACGATCTTCCGGCCCAGCCAGGCTCAGCGGATCAAGGCCGGCTCCTCTCGGCCCAGCATCCCGGGCCAAGCGGCTGCCTTCCGTCACTGAGCCTGGCTCGCCCGGAAGATCGTAGCGCGTGTTGGCTGCAGCGGCGGCGACATTGCTGCCGGCTTGGCTTCCCTCGCCGCTGCAGCCAACGCGCGCTACGATCTTCCGGGCGAGCCAGGCTCAGTCACGGAAGGCAGCTGCTTGGCCCGGGATGCTGGGCCGAGAGGAGCCGGGCTTGAAGATCGCAGCGCGCGTTGGCTGCGGTGGCGAGGGCTTGCGATGGAGGGTGGAGGAAGCGGCCATGGGAGGGCGAGTTGCCTCAGGGACCAGGTGGGGGCTGGAATTTCTCCCCTGGGAAGAAGCGGCCAGGGCGAAGGGCGGGCGAGCGGGTGCTGGGGAGGGCTTCTCGCCCTCCCGCCAGCAAGAGGGGGAGCGAACGGCGTGGGCGGGCGAAGGGCGGGCGAGCGGCAGCGAGGAGTTTGCGTGGGCGGTGGGGAAACTCCTTGATGCCAGCAAGAGGGGGAAGACCCAGGGAATCCGCCCAGCAGCTGATCTGCCGGGCACCATCTACGCATGCGTGCCCATAGAAAAAAAGGGCACGCATGCGTAGATGGTATTTTGACTTCCGGGTTCAAAATTCGCAAATTACCCTGTTCGCAATGGTTGGGGACGCAATAACCGGGGGATCACTGTATCTAACAACTCCACAACTTGGATCCAAAATCCCAGGGACACCGCCTCCACATGGATCTCGACCACGTGCACCCCTTATACTCACCTGACAGCCCAAACCATCTAATCAGCTAGCCCCAGCAGTTTAAGGAGGGCAACATCCACAACTATGAAGAGGAATCATATTGGCTGCCAGAGACAATCATCTGCATAACCGGCCCCTGCTCTTACAGGATTGAAATGACTGATGGTCTGATCTGGTGGCATCATGTAGACCAGATAACAGGCTGATGTCCTCATGAGAATGCACACTCGCCAATTGCCACAATCCCAGACATGACCCCCAGGCCATGAGCAGACATTGACCACCATACCCCTCAGTCCACCGAGCCGCCTTTTGACTTACCGGTAGGCCCGTCCACCTCCGCTGTTCGTCCCTCGCCGCCTCCCAGTCCAGGGAACCCGCCAGCCGAGTCTCCAGCTCAGCACCTTCTGCCTCCTGCACCCCGAGCAGAAGTTCCAGAACTACACTGTTCGACAAGGGCGCACAAGCGCCCTGTCTATCTGGACAACTACATCTGTGCCTGCCAGGAGGGGAGGGGTGCTATGACCCCTCAGGATGCTGGAGAACTCCACCAAAGCTCCTGATTGGCTAAGATGGGAACTGCTGCTGAGCAGGAGATTCCAGGCTCCCTATGGTCACCGTGTCTGGCAGCCGGCTATAAAAGAGCTGTCAGACGCGGCTGAGGTTTGACTACATTTTAAGAGCTGGTTTTGGTTGTATTGATGTTGCCTCCCTATCAGCCTTAACAAAGGCTTGTTTTGACTGAAGCTTCATCTTGCCTCAGTTATTGTGCCTCACCTCAGACTTAATACACAGAAATCTTTTCAATTAATGTTCAGTGCCTGATTAGAGTTAGAAAAGTGAAAATAGCAAACAAGTGGAGTTGAGTGAGGTGGACTTTATTAGTGGCTGTGTAGGGATCTAGGCTGATACCTCTTTTCACTCCTCCACCCAACTCTGCCATTCCTTCTCCTAATAATCAAAACAAATTACGGTAAAGATGGCAAAATGGCTTGAAACCTATATGGACCAAGGCTGCATACCTTCTGAATACATATCCTGAATCTTTATTTAGAATCCTGCAGCTATCTTTTCAATTACATGAGTGCTAGTCTCTTAAATACAATTTGGATAACAATGGAAGAAACACAATAGGAAAAAGGACAATAATCTTAGAGATTTATTTTTCTTTAGATTTACATATTTAGAGAAAACATATTTTCTTGGAAGAAAGAAAGAAAGACAACCTGAAAAGCTGATAAATCTGAAGAGGATGAAATAAACTTTATATAACTTTGCTTCATAAAAGAAAATTCAGTAGCAAAACCAATAAAATAAATAATTAAATGAAATAAATTTGAAGACTGCTATCTGCAATGTAGGATAGATCTTTATAAAAAGATATGATCCCTGTATTTATATGGTACTTTTCCTCTAAGAGCTCAAGATGATACGGCTTGTCATGCTTAAATCAATTTCTTTCCATAAGAATTTGGGGAAATTGTTGCTTTCACATCAATCTGGATTTCTGCAGAGTTACTATATCACACAGGATCTCAAATAGATGTCATCTACTGTTAATTTTAGTGATGTGATTTAAGGGTGGCTGTGGGCTGTTACCATCACTATACAGTGTCTTCTAGCTTTGTTTTTTTGCAGTTTTATTATCTCTGACTGATTGTTATTCACTCTTTTCTTAAATGACTCCAGCGAAAAACAGCTCCTGACTCTTGAGGCTGTTTTACCATTAAACAGCTCAATAATTAAAAGTTATTTTTGAGATTTAAGTGAAACTTAACTTTTGTACCATTTTTATCTGTTGGTTCCACTTTCTTGTATCTGATAATTTTTCAGTTATTTGATGAACACTTTTATGGACCCCATTCCATTTGTTCTTTCAAGTTCAAACAAATTCAAATCTTGTGACTTTCATCATCAACCTTTGGTGCTTCGGATAAGGCATATTGCATATTGTCTAATTACTCTAACTTGTTAACTAAATATATAGCTAAATTACTAAATTAACTCTTTAGGATTTTCACAACACATTGCTTGTATACTGGAAAGATTAGTAGAAGGTCTAAATCTGTGGTGAAAATTAACCAATCATTTCTTTTGAAAGAGGGGGTCTATTTTCAGTTGATGACTTCTTTCTTTTGTAACCTACCTCAGTTTTTATACAATTTCTTCTTCCCTTTTTTGGGAATTAGACACAAAGATAGAACTGATGTTACTTGGAAGGATTAGATTCACATGCTGAAACTACTTCTAAAAGAAGAAAATCAAGGCCCTCCCATCTAATGACTATTTTGCTCCTTTGGACATCTCATTATTCTTTAACAATGTCACTCTCCAAATACATCAATGCCTCTTCTTACCTGCTTCCTTCAGGATCTAGTAGAAATGAAGATATTGCCAGCAATTTGCTCTGGGTTATAAACATCCAGAATCGCCAGTACATACCAAAACTTATGGTAGCGTTACATATTACTCACCCCAAAAACAGTGCCCTCCTGTTTGAACAATGAGATAGCATATTTTGATATTGTTCAACTGGCTCAACATTGGAGATTTATTCTTCACACCTGAATTAATGTGCTTTGCACCATTTCTTGACTTGATAGAAAAATATGCAGGTATAAACTGTTCTGCCCTGATGGCCGAAACTTATTCTGCCTTTGAATTGTGACAAATTAAGGAAAATCCTGCATAAAAATGTAATAGCTGAACATCGTTTTGAGAAGATGAAAGTCATAGCTAGAGTCATATTCCTCCCCCCCCCTTCACTTTAACTTTACATGTTAGTATTTGGTGACACTGTATTTGTAGAACTCTGAACAGGAAGGATAATAAAATAAGGGATTATTAAAATTATAGCTTCTTCCTTTGATTCTGAGGCACATAACACTTGGTGAAGGAAAATAAGGTTAATTTAGGTAATAGATATGAGAAAATATATGGATTAAAAAGGAAGACTGTGTTTTAGTTTGCTCTTGAATTCTTTTAAAATATTTGAAATGACTATAAATAAATGTTACATTAGGATTAGGAAGAATATAAAAGAACTCTTGTTGAAGCCAGTTTACCTCTCTAAAATGGACAACTCTTGCTTATGGTTCAGATGGCTTAACTACATGTTTCTTTCCTGCTCATGGTTCAGAAAATCCGATTAAACAAATAATGTGCAAGCCGCGACATGAAAATATGTTAGTTACTTATATGAATTCTTTGCCATACTAAAGTAACAACAGAATATTTGGATATTGTTTTTGTCTGTAAAAGAAAAATATATTTTTCCCCTCAGAGACTGATTTAAAGAAAAATGTTATGTATTTAAGATTCCAGACCATAATGTTCTCAGGGAGGATAATATACTTTAAACATTAAGTATTTTGATGAAATAATTGCCAAAGTAAAACAAAGATACATAAGCAGAGTTTTTAATATACAGATGTATCACTCATAGGACCTGGTTTCTCTAGACTGGAAAGTAAAGAAGAAATGAATTTTGGAAGAAGGCAGTGACAGCAATTTCTCCATAGTGGCCAAGAAAACCACACCCAGGTATTTCCATAAAATCACAAAGATTAAATTCAATTTAAAGGAGATTTTACTTGTGAAATACATTCATTGAAATTAAACAGAAAATACAGACCTGACCTGAATTCAACTCACACTTTACTATTTGAAGAAATTTTTATTTGTTTATTTGTTTATTTTGTCCGATACACCACAATACACAATGAAGGTTATAGAGGTTATACTTGAGTAAAATATATTAGAGAAAGAATATAAAGAATAAAGTAGTCATTGACAGGCAGGACGTTGCAGCATATGATCTTGTGGGCAATACTTAGATCATGTTTAAGGTGTCATAGTTTCTAGACCCAGGATAGTGAGTCTAGTTTCGTAGGGTATTCTGTTTTGGGTGGAGGAATGAAGGGCTCTTCTGGTGAAGTATCTTTGGACATTTTCGAGGGTGTTAATGTCTGAGATGTGGTATGGGTTCCAAACAGATGAGCTGTATTCTACGATGGATCTGGCGAAGGTTTTGTAAGCTCTGGTAAGTAGTGTGAGATTGCCAGAGCAGAAGCTACATAGGATTAGAATGATAAACAACTCTTGAAGCTTTCTTGGTGATGTTGTTACAGTGGGCTTTGGCGCTTAGGTCTTTTGTTATTAGTACTCCAAGGTCCTTAACCGAGTGGGGATTATCTGTGATAATTTGTTTGTTCAATTTGTATTTCTGGTTCTGATTCTGATTTGTGATTTGTGATTTCTGATTTGTGGTTCTGATTTCCTGATGTATAGGACAGAGCATTTTCTGGTTGAGATTTGGAGTTGCCATTTGTTAGACCACTCAGAAACAGAGTCTAGATCTTTTTGGAGAGTAGTTATGTTATCAGTGGTGTTGAAAAGTTTAACAACATCTGCAAAGAGATACATTTTCCCATACAGTGGTACCTCATGATACGAACCCCTCATCTTACAAAAAATCCAAGATATGAATCCGGGGTTCTCTTCTTCTTACGAACCCACCGCTACAAAGCCCCGCCGCCCGGCTGTCACTTTTTGAAACAGCCGGGGGGCTTCCCAGCGTCCTCCTGAACCCGAACGCCAAACCCGAACTTCCGGGTTTGGTGTTCGGGTGGCCTCCGAGAAGCCCCCCAGCTGTTTTAAAAGGTGACAACCGGGCGGCGGGGCTTCCCAGCGGCCTCCCGAACATGGAACCCAGAGGTTCGGCAAAAGTTTGGGTTCGGGAGGCTGCTGGGAAGCCCCGCCGCCTGGCTGTCATCTTTTAAAACAGCTGGGGGGCTTCCCAGCAGCCTCCTGAACCTGAACACCAAACCCGAACTTCCAGGTTCGGCGTTCAGGAGGCCTCCGAGAAGCCCCCTGGCTGTTTTAAAAGGTGGCAGCTGGGCGGCGGGGCTTCCCAGTGGCTTCCCGAACGCCGAACCCGGACGTTTGGCAAAAGTTCGGGTTCGGGAGGCCACTGGGAAGCTCCGCCGCCCGGCTGTCACCTTTTAAAACAGCCGGGGGGCTTCTTGGCAGCCTCCCAAATGCCGAACCCGGAAGTTCGGGTTTGGCGTTTGGGTTCAGGAGGACGCTGGGAAGCCCCCCGGCTGTTTCAAAAGGTGACAGACGGGTGGCGGCGATTTTTGCAGGTTTTTTTCGTTGCACGGATTAATTGATTTTACATTGTTTCCTATGGGAAACAATGTTTCGTCTTATGAACTTTTCATCTTACGAACCTCCCCCTGGAACGAATTAGGTTCGTAAGATGAGGTATTACTGTATGTGTCTACTGTGACCTCTTCCAGATCTCTCCAACCCAAAAAGGGAGATGAAATATGCTGCTCAAAAAAACAAAGGGAACACTGAAATAACACATTCTAGATTTGAATGAATGAAATATTCACATTGAATACTTTGTGCTGTACAAAGTTGAATGTGCACAACAGCATGTGAAATTGATTGTCAATCAGTGTTGCTTCCTAAGAGGACAGTAGAGTTATCATTTAGGAATGGAATTGGAATGATAAATAGGAGCTGCTTCATGGCTTAAAAAATAATATTTATGATTCCTAAATACACAGGAGTAAATCCTTAGTATATTTAAAAATGGAACATTAGGAAATTTTTATGTTGCTTGGTATATTACAATAATGAGAATACCACCAGTTCTGAGCTTCTTCCCTGAAAGTCAGTTTGGGTTTATGTTGTTTAAAAATCTTTCCTGTATCCATATTTAAATAAATCCATATTTCATTGGATTCCTGCCTTTAGGTAAAGACAGCTTCCTGGATCTGTCTGTGATCTTGAATACCTTTCTATTGTATATATAAAATTATATTTATTTGTTTTCATAGATTTTCATGAGTACAGGTATGAAAGTCTTGGCATATTTGGGTTTCTTCCCATGTAAGTTTCAGAGATTCCTGGCGATGTCTGAAACTTACATGGGAAGAAACCCAAATATGTCAAGACCTTCAATTTATATATTTATATATTTACGTATTTACGTATTTACGTATTTACGTATTTACGTATTTACGTATTTACGTATTTACGTATTTACGTATTTACGTATTTACGTATTTACGTATTTACGTATTTACATATTATTTACGTATTTACGTATTTACGTATTTACGTATTTACGTATTTACGTATTTACGTATTTACATACTTACATACTTACATATTTATATATTTATACATTTATACATTTATTTTATTTATATGTCACCCAACTCACAAAGGACACCAGGCGGCTTAACAACAGAATAAAATATTAAAAATACCGAAAGCATTAAAACAATTAAAACCCATACATATCATTCGATGGCCAAATCTCACTGTGAGCTCAATGGCCCCAGACCTGCTGGAAAAGCCAGGTCTTAACTGCTTTTTGGCAGGCCAATAGGGTGAGGGCAGTCCTGACCTAACTGGTTCCAGAATTCCAGGGCAGCCACAGAGAAGGCCCTCCCCCATGGGCCCGCCAGCCAACACTATTTAGCTGATGGGTTCGGATAGTGTTCAGAAACTTCAGATCGTGCAGAATGCAATTGCGAGAGCAATCATGGGTTTTCCCAGATATGCCCATGTCACATCAACACTCCGCAGCCTGCATTGGTTGCCGATCAGTGTCTGATCACAATTCAAAGTGTTGGTTATGACTTATAAAGCCCTTCATGGCACTGGACCAGAATATCTCCGGGGCCACCTTTTGCCGCACAAATCCCAGTGACCGATTAGGTCCCACAGAGTTGGCCTTCTCCAGGTCCCGTTAACGAAACATGTCATCTGGAGGGACCCAGGGGAAGAGCCTTCTCTGTGGTGGCCCCGACCCTCTGAAATCAACTCCCCTCCTGGAGATCAGGTCTGCCCCCACCCTTCTTGCCTTTCGCAAACTCCTAAAACCCTACCTCTGCCACCAGGCATGGGGAAATTGATTCCCCCTGGCCATTCCGTTTTATGTATGGTATGTATGGTTTAATTGGGATGTATGACTGTTTTATATTAAGGGTTTTAACCATTTTAATCATTGGATTTGTACTGTGCGTTGCTGTTGTGAGCCGCTCTGAGTCTTCGGAGAGGACCGGCATACAAATCTAAATAACAACAACAACAATAATAACAAGAACAAGAACAACAACAACAATAACAATAACAATAATAATAATAATAATAATAATAATGAGACCTGGAGGAGAAAAACTCTGTGGGATTTCACCAGTTGCTAGGACTGTGTGGCAGAAGGGATGATAACCTGGTCCTAACCTATCAGCTAAATAGTGTTGGCTGGCGAGCCCATGTAGGTCTTTAAAGGTAATCACCAACATCTTGAATTGTGCCCTCAGACCAATAGGGAGCCAGTGCAGCTCACGGGGGATTGGTGTAATGTGGATGTACCTAGGTGCACCCACAACAGCTTACACAACTGCATTCTGGACCAGTTGTAGTCTCTGAGCACTCTTCCAGGGTAGCCCCTGTAGATCGTGTTGCAATAATCCAATCATGAGGTGAAAAGGGCATGACTGATTGCAATGAATGCCTCTCCATCTGGATAGGATCGCAGTTGGTGCACTAGAAGAACTTGGGCAAAGGTTCCTCTAGCAACATCTGTGAAATGTTGATCTAGTTTTAGCTGTGAGTCTGGGAGGATCCCCAAATTTTGAACCTGTTCTGAGGGGGGCAATTTCTCCACCCCAAGAGCCAAGGATGGATAGTTGACATAGTTTTTAGGAGGACTGATCTTTTTTTAATTAATGGAACTTCTGCATGTTAATGAAGAGATTGAGCTCATGGCCAAGAAAGGATTTATCTTCTTGTTGCTTCTGATGTCATTCCAAGGAACTGTGACTATGAGTAATGCTTCATGCTGTTTTTGTTTCTCTATGGTTGATCATTGCCCAAGTTTCCCCATATCTATAAAGTAAACATAGCACAAAATTCAAATGAAATAAAACAAATTGAGAAAAAAATCAGATGATCCTGAGAGCAATTTTACCTGTCCTAAGTATTTGCACCTAATCTGGTGCACCTTTCTAATTTTAGATATTTGAGGAAGTGTTATATGCAGAAGTGTATTTCCTTTTTAAAAATTTGCAATTTGCATTTTTATTCAGTTATAATGTATTCCCCTTATCTGTTTATACAGTTAAAATGAAAACCAATATATCTAGGTCAATTTTTTAAATGAAAAAGCTAAAAAAATAAGTGAAGGAACTGGGAATCAAAGCGTCTAAATGTACAGAAGATGGACAGATGGATGGAAGTTTGACCCTTTCAGAGTTTTGATTTTTATACAGTATGTATCACTGGGTAACCTTGAATTTCAATTCAGAAATTCTGTGATGTTACATAAACCATCTTTAAATATATCATCCTGGCAACATCACTAATGAAGTCTTCTTCTGCACCTTCATGTCTTTACCATTCTGTTTTAAAACTAACTGACTAACTAGCTAATTAGCTAAAGATAAGTAGCTAACTAACTTACTCTCACAAAGTGTGATGTTTAATATGGGAATGTCACCAGCTCGGGTTGATTCTTACCAGGTGTTCTAATCGTCCCAGTATTACAATCACACACAGCTATCAGAGTGCTGATTGCGATACAGACCACTCCTTGGTGTGCAGCAGAATAAAATTGCAAACAAAGAGATTGCATCACTCAAAGAAGGAGGGAAGATCATAAATTGACATCAGCAAGACTTGCAACCAGGGCAAAGTGGAAGAATTTGCACAAGCACTAGGGAAAATGTTGCCAGGCTCGGCTGAAGCAAACACATCTGAAAAATGGGAATATTGCAAAAATGCTGTCTATAACATCACCTTTTCAGGAGATCAGAAAGACAGCAGATTAATTTGAAGCCCATTTGGGGATGCCAAAAGGGGATATATACATGCGCTAGCATGCATGGCTGTACCCACACCCATTCCCTTCCCCCTACGTACATGCATCCCCCATGCTGCCCCCTGTGCATGTGCACAACCCCCACCCCTACATATATGCATAGGCCTCACTGAAGCCTGGGATGGTGAAAAAAACCCCAGCCCAATAGGTAAATCGGAAGTTTGGAAAAATGGACTTCCAGTCTGGCCACTGTGCTGTATTTCGCACCCCGGAGGCTTCAGGAAAGCTTCATGAAGCTCAAAAGTGTGAAAAATGGCCCAATGGGCAAACTGGAAGTTCAAAAATATTGGGCTATTTTTCATACCCCGGGATTTCAGGAAACTTCCCTGAAGCCTTCACAGTGTGAAAGTACTAATTCCAGCTCTTAACTTCAATCCAGCCCCTTGAAATCAATAGACACTGTAGTCTCATTGTAGAAGACCAGACTCATTGCAATTTGGCATGTGGAAAGCACATTGTTGTTGATTCTACATGATCGTTAGCACATATTCTTAAAAATAAAAATTGTGGAAAAATATCGTGATTGAAAAAAAACCCACCAGTCTTTTTGATCCTGGAAAAAGTAAATCCGGGTCCCCGGAGAGGGGCGGCATACAAGTCCAATAAATAATAATAATAATAATAATAATAATAATAATAATAATAATAACAACAACAATAATATAAATTGTGTCTTTTAACCATTTGTCCATCTTTCCAATTGTTCATGTCTTCTTTTATCTATTTAGCTATCTAGAAACCTAATTTGGGTTTTCATTATGATTTGGAAAGTTGATTTGATCTATATTCAGAAATCAATAATTTTAATAATTCTATTTGGAATTTGGAATTCATTTGCGAAAAAGTACATTTGGCTATCTGTTAGCATTGCCAAATCACTGAAATAGGGATAACTATTTCAGAATCAATTCAGAGATGTTTGATTTCAATTTATTCAGAAATTCTCTAAATACTGCACACCCCTAATGGTTAAAAAGAAGTAAATATCATGGAGTTCTATGTTTACTCTGCAGGGAATAAATACAATCTTCTGCACCTTTATTCAAAAGTGTAACTGTAGTTTAATGATTATTGCACTTAAGAAAGTGTGAAATGGATGCCAACTTAGTTGAAGAAAAGTACTTTAGAAATGTTTCTTTATTATGTTTCTTTCTCCAGTTTCATCTTACCTCAATGTAAATTCTTTCCTAGGACAGATATATTATTTAAAAGTAATGAAATCATACATTCGTAGGCTGTATCCTTCACCCAATTCAATAGCAATTGATCACTTAATTAATATTTATCTTCTCAATATGTACTGGAAGTTAGGTCAAGATTTTGATTTTGCTCAACTCTAATAAGGAAATATGTACAAAATTGCCTTAGTCATACTTTGTTATCAGTTAATAAATGCATGGCTTTCTTGGTGTTGGACCTGATTCAAGGAGACAACAGTTCAAATCTCCATTCACCCATAAAAAATCACAAAATGGCTTTGGAATTAGTTTTGAATTCCATCTTGATTTTTTTTTAAAAAAAAAACCCTTCTAAATGATTTTATATATTCCTTAGAAAGAGCAAAAAGTTAAATAAATGAAATAAATATATGGCAAATACTAATACATTTGAGGGTTGGATTAGCGCTTAAATAACTAATTTATTAGTTGTTGGCTTCTAAAATGATTATGTTAATTTCTGATTTAGAAAAATAACTTGGGTACACTTTATATAAAGAGCAAAATATATGGATCATAAAGGAATTTCTGACTGTAATGTTGTTGATTTTTTTCACCTCAGTAAATTATAAAAAACTCAGCAATCAAATACTTATTCATAAACTACTTTAAGGAGGGTGGATACAAATAATTACTAATTTTTAAAAAGTTAATGCATGGCAAATTATATCTGTCACAATATAAAACACTCTTGAATAATGAGCCAGATTATTGTTAAGTGTAGTTTATGACAGATCATCTGATAGATTTTCAGAGCTGCTGCAGAAACCTTATATGTTGCAGTGGGATTAGTATTGGCAAGCTGCAGAAGGTGTAGAATTGTTCTGTGCAACCTTGTTATTTATACAGTAATAGTGAGATGAGGCTGGGATGCATGTGTTGGTAATGCAAGCAGTAGAGGTGTCTGTTGTTCCTTTAAGTTCAGAGTCGCAGATGCATTGTCTCTCCCAATGGAGAATTTTTCTGTATCAGTCTTCAAGTGCAGGGCATGTACCAGAATCAAGGTGGTTAGGCACTTTTGAGGTTAGTTAGGTACGCCATTGGTGAGATTGGTAACTGTTGGATTTTCTGGCAATAAATGTGGGGATTCTCTTTTTTTCCCCCACCAAGGTTAAGATCCAGATATTTTTGGAATGTTCCAGAAGTTTTCAAAATATTTCTAGAGTCACTGTCAGTGTTCCCTGTAAGCTGTGTGTGTACGCGCGCGCCCCAAAATACCCCCCGCACCCTTTTTCACAGGCGCGCACTCCCCATCCCCCTGCCAGCCTGCGGGGGGGGGGGGAGGCGCCGGCAGTAGAAGGGAAGGGAGCTGCGGCCGCCCCTGCCTCCCCATGGTGCCTCCGGCCCCCTTGGCCTTTTGGCGCTGCCCCCCACCCACCTAATCCGCCTCCTCTGCTCCTCTGCCGCCTCCTGCCTTGGGGTGCGGCCCCTCCCGCACCAGGAACGCATGCCCTGCCCATCTCACAGTCCCTTTGCCGAGAGCACTTTCGTCCCGGGTTCTCAGCAAGGGGGTTGCAGGAGAGGCGGGGCAGGCGTTCTCACAGCGGAGGCCGGCAAAGGTGATATTCAATGTTGGGGGTGCGTGGGAGGTTGCGCGCACTCCCTATCCCCCTGCCAGCAGGCTGGCAGGGGGATGGGGAGCGCACACAACCACCCACGCGGCCCCGACATTGAATATCACCTTCGCTGGCCTCCGCTGTGAGAAGAACGGAAAGAGAACGAGAGAGAGTGAGAGCAACAGACAGCAAGATAGAGAGAAAGTGAGAAAGAGAGAGAGAGAGAGAGAAAGGGGGAGAGAAAGAGATAGCAAGAGAGAGAGAACAAGAGAGAGAAAGAGTGAGAAAGAAAACGAGAGAAAGAGTGTGAGAGAGAAAGCAAGAGAGAGAAAGAAAACAAGAGAGAAAGTGAGAAAAAGAGAGAGAGAGCAAGAGGGGGAGAGAGAGAGAAAGAGAGAGAGAGAAAGAAAGCGAGATGAGAGGAAGAAAGCAAGAGAGAGAGAGAGAGACAGAAAGCAAGAGAGAGAGAGAAGAGTGGAAGGAAGAGATAGAGAGAAATGATAGAAAAAAGGGGAGAAAAAAAAGAGAAATGAGAAAATGATTGAGACAGAGAATGACAGGAAAGAGAGAGAAACAGAGAGAGAAGTGACTCTTGATTTAAAGCATATGGTAAAAGCACTTAAATAATAACAGAGAAAAAAAACCCCAGCCCTCACCTGTTTTTATTAATAGTTATGTTTTTGGTTTTGCTCATTGATTTAGTTTTAATAGTAATGTATTTTGGTTTTTTAAATTATCAATTTCTTTTAATAAAAAAGAAGGGATTTATTTATTCATTCATTCATTCATTCATTCATTCATTCATTCATTCATTTATTTATTTATTTATTTATTTGCCGTCCAGTCCCAAGGGGACTGCCGCTCAGACACTATACTTTTCTGCCCACACTGAAAAAAAATTAGAGGGAACATTGGTCACTGTTAGAACTTCCTGTTCCTTCCATTTTGTTTATATACATTTTTGTACTGTATATTACAGTACATGTACTGTATATTACAGAGTGTTCAGATTTATCTGAATCCAATTTGAATATCAGTTTGAATATTAGTTTGTGTTAACTTTTATCTTCTTGCTTAAAGTTTTAATAAAATTACACACACACACACACACACACACACACACATATACACAAACATGATATGTGAATATGGTCCCATTCATATGCATATCCCTTTTGAACTGCACAACAGTTAATCACTATAGCATCTGGCTGCAAATTAAATCCAATACAGTAAAAGGATAAATTCATTTAAAAAATCAGCTATGATCAACTGGCAGATGCAAAACACGTTACTATGCTTATGTCTCAACAGTAAGATCATGAATTCCTTTAATCTGCTGGCAGCTCCCACCTTCTAATTCAGTCAAAGTCTAATCACATCATTTACACAAAAATCCCTTTAATGCATTGGCTCTAGAATCTGCTCTGAAGATGGTTCCTGTAAATCAGAAATGAAAGTATGAATACTACTAACAATTATTCAGACAAGAACATCTGCCGATCCCAGATTCTTGGGAAAGACTCAGTGGATGAACAATTATGCCAAATCCAATAAACTTCAGACTCATTGCGCAACCATCCATAATATTGATCTAATAATAGCTCAAAACTACCAGAAATCTCACAAAGTTACCAAGTTACATAAGACTTTAGTAATCTTTCCATCTAGGATTTCATATAAGAATGAAATTTTATGAGGTTTTTAAAATTTTAAATGTTTAAAATTTGAATTTGCAGTGCTGCAATTGACAGAGCTCATTGCCATTTTTATTGGTTTATTTATATTTATGATAGAAGGACACAGCTCATAGTGCTTGCAAATCCTATATTTGATTGAAAGGCATCTGGAAATTAGGACACCCTTATTACGTTTGATACCTCCAAAAGTACTGGAGCACAACTGTGAGTTGTGGGAGTTTCCAGTGCCTCTAGAGTAGGGGTGCAAATTTGTGTTATCACAGCGTTGTCACATGACATATCGGAACTTTCCCCCCTTTGCTAAATGATTATGTGGGCAGCTCCAGTATTGATGCATCTGGCCAGGGGGCTGTGAGTTTGACAGCCTTTGTCTAGAGAATATCAAATTGGGAATGTTGAACTAGGGGACAGAGTTCCAAGGGGCAATGACCTTTCTTCAACTAATTTACCATATCATCTTTTCATTGGGTTTCTTTTTGTTATTTGTTTTTTAAGAACTTCCTTTGCTCTATATCCCAACATTCTGCTTTCTATAGTGGTAGTCAAACTTGATGTAAATGCAGCTGTTCTAATTACCTTAGAATGTGACACATTAGTGATTTTTGAATCTTTGTAGAAAAAAAATGAGGACATTAAAAAAAAATACAGCAAATGCCTTCTTGGGTAATTCTTGGAAAATAAAATGTTGAATTGAGAAAGTAAACTAGAAAAACTGCTGAAATCTGTTCTGTAATGGTAGAAGAAAAATAAATTTCCCTTTATGAACTAGAAAAATATAAAACAAACTTATTCATTGTTTATAGTAGTTATACAAAGTTTTCCACTGATTGCCCAATGAATGGCATGACATTTTATACCAAAATTCTATGCCTTTCCTTGTCTTCAAGGAAAATTGATAAAGCAGGTATCACATTTCCGCATTCAGTCTAGCACTAATTGATATTCTCTTGCTTCTTTGGAAGCAGCACCTTGTTCTGAGAAATGGTACATAATTCTTGCTCAATCTTAGGTAAGTGTGACTCCCAAGACTGACCAGGCTAGCAAGGGATAGAAGACCAGTAAGGTGTGTTTATCGGAGGGGACGGCAGAAAAAAGATCAGGTGGGCAGACCTGTTGGATCACATTTTTCCAGGAAGCTGCCAGGAAGTGGCTGCCTTGTTCAAAAATCATTTTGCATGCTCCTAGATTTTATCTGAAGCAAAACTGGAGTGTTACAGGCTGGAATCCACCTTCTTCCTTGGAGTCGAAGCAGTATGAAAAGAACTGCCTCTATTTTCTTTAGCTTTGTCATGTTTTCTCTAACACAGGGTAAGTAAGTTGGCCCTTGGTGTGTTTGTGTATTGCGGTATTCTTTATCGGCCAATAATGATTGTACATATAATGAATTTTTTTATGGTGCATTAACTCTCAGTATGTGTGTTTAAGATCTCGTTTCTCTGAATTAAAAAAGGAGGTTGCTGATTTACAGAGGATATCTAAGAATAGGCCTTTTCATGAGAAAGGACTCAGACTATAGTAGTGCAATTCCTATTCTTGAATTTTATTCTTATGGCTAAGAAGATCGAGTAAGAGCTAGTGATCAGACCATCTCTTCCACGTCAAGCAGTATTTCTTTAAGATCATTTTGCATTTGCACATATATTGTTAGGATGGTTGCCAACCAGCTCAGGAATGTGGTCTAGCAATTGAAAGACAAATAAGGGATATTTGTGGCTTTTCTTTCATCTTTTCCAGAGATACGTCCATGAATATTTTAACAGAGTATAAAATTCTTATCCATTTGCGTTTTCATTTGGCATGAGATTGAAACAAAAGTAGGCAATGGAAGTGTGTCACTGCTTGCAAAGCCTGTTCCACCAGGGTCTGTATTAGAGTCACATGGGTTTCTTTGATATGAAATAAGGTATATTTATGCATACTGAAATAGGTAAAATCCAGTAAGGAAACTGATGATGGTGACATTCTTGGGTTCCAATCACTACATTCTTGATCTAAATCTAAACTTTTTATCTCCGCAAATAGCCCACCACAGCATGCCTCATAATGATTGCCATTTCTCCTTTCAGTAGTTGACTTGCATTGCATATTGGAATCAAGTTGTTTTAAAATGGGAATAGACAGCTCTCTTGTTTCTCTTTCACCCTGTACCATTGGAAAATTTATTTTGCTCACGCAGGCAAAGACCTCTGAGTTTATGAGAATGTGTATGTAATAATTGCCTTTTTTTGTTATAAAATTCTTTGGAATCCTCTCATCTATAAAGGTGAAGCTACTTCCATTTCAGGGGTTTCATGTTGATCTTTCATTTTTTAATTAAGTCAAATGAACCCATGACTTTTATGAAATCCTCAGCTTAATAGAATTGCCCTTCGACAACGAGAAATCAATGAGTATCTATGATTAGTGAAGATTAGGGGTGGTTATTTTTAATTCTTTCACATTTGAACTGAGGCCTACCCACTTTTAACAACAACAAAAAAAAGCTTCATGGAGAGTTTATTGGATCCTGATTATTTACCATGATTTAATTGTTTTTTTATATGTTCCTTCTTCTCTATTTTAGCTACCAAGAAAAAAGCAACAGCTCTCCTCATTCTTTGCAAAATATATCAGCCATGGATGTTGTATAAAACTTAGAATAAATCAGGGATATAACAAATTGTAGGCAAAGTAATTAACTTATGGAATTGAGAGTTCCTATGGCTGAATATGCCATCCTGTCAAGTTAAACACATGACTCATAGAAAAGTAGTATATTAGTGAAACTGATTGTGCCTTAGCCTTTTCTGTACCTTAGTTAACAATTTTTTGAAATATAAGACATAAAAGTGCACTTTATTATCCTTCCATCCCAATTTTTCAGATATCATAATTTATTAAGGAAAATATTTATTTATCTCTGAAAAAAATGCCTTGGGTTGAGATTACAATGTAGTTCACCACTAATCTTACCAAAACCAATGTCACAGACATTAATGAGATTTACCTCTACACATCCCTGTGTAGAATTATGTTACTATTTGCATTGAAATCTATAGGACTGATGTTCTGGTTAATTTTTAGAACTGAATTCAGTTAATTCTAATTTTTGTTTGTTGTTATATTTGGGTGTTTTTACTTAAGAGCATCTTGTTTGCTAGGTTTTTTTTTTTTTGGTTGAAATGACAAAAAGCCCTTTCTGGATTTTATGAGTTAAATTCCACACCTGTTCACATTTATTTATTTATTTATTGGATTTGTATGCCGTCCCTCTCCATAGACTCGGGGCAGGTAACAACAGTGACAAAAACAGAATGTAAAAATCCAATACTAAAACAGCTAAAAACCCTTGTTATAAAACCAATCATACATGACAAGACGACTAAACGATCAAGAAGATACTAAATTCTATGAAACATGGAACAATGTATATAAATGGATAGATAAGAAAAAATAAGAGATGTATCTGTTTTTATTTAGGTAATAACAATATTAATATTAGTTTAAATGTATTTGTTGACGATCATGATATAATAGCTTATCTACAAGCGACATATTAAGAATTTTGGTTTATGTATGTTTAGTAGTTGAGAGTTGTTTAAATGCTTGATTAGATGAATACGTTATAGTAGCATAGTAGCTAAGATTATAATTTGATTTGATGAATATGTTATATTAGTTTACATATAAGCAACATATTAAGAATTTTTACCTATATTTACATTGCATTTAAGATTTGAAAAACTTTTACTAGACCTTTTAACATTTAACAAATATTTGATTATGTATTCTTTTCTTTATTTGAATGTACACTTTCAAAAGAAGCGGGGAAACACATCCCCACTTTATGTTTAATGTTTGTATGTCTGTATGTTTATTTTATGAAAAATAATAAAAAAATTAAAAAAAAATATAAAACCAATCATACATACATACATACAAACCATGCATAAATTGTAGAAGCCTAGGGGGAAAGATTATCTTAGTTCCCCCATGCCTGATGGCAGAGGTGGGTTTTGAGGAGCTTACAAAAGGCAAGGAGGGTGGGGGCTATTCTAATCTCTGTGGGGAGTTGGTTCCAGAGGGCCGGGGCTGCCACAGAGAAGGCTCTTCCCCTGGGTCCCGCCAACCGACATTGTTTAGTTGACGGGACTCAGAGAAGGCCCACTCTGAGGGACCTAACTGGTCGCTGGGATTTGTGCAGCAGAAGGCGGTCCCTGAGATAATCTGGCCCGGTGCCATGGGCTTTATAGGTCATAACCAACACTTTGAATTGTAACCGGAAACTGATCGGCAACCAATGCAGACTGCGGAGTGTTGGTGTGACATGGACATATTTAGGGAAGCCCATGATTGCTCTTGCAGCTGCATTCTGCACGACATTTACCAGACATGAGTCCAGATCAAAATTGTGTGTGTTCATATCTGCATGCATATAAGTATATCTTGATTGCAATGCATATGTGAACAAGTGGGTGCATGTTTCTGAAGTAAGCAAGATACTTCCCTGTACTCATTTCATACAGTTATCCCACATACCAGCAAGGCTGGTTCTGAAATGATGACTTAGCAGCTGCCAGCTCAATTGTTTTCAGTGTGTTTAAAAAGTGCTCAAGCCTATTCAATTCCAGATGAAGAGCTATTTGTAGAAAAAAAAATCTTATTGATTTGGAAAGAGAAAGATTTTGTTAATCTTTCCTGTTATTCAAAAGAATTATGGATAGTATAGAAATATTCCAGGTTATAAATGTAAGTTGGAAAGACTGAGGAGGAAGAACAGGGAATCTAACAGGATTAATTGTATATTTACAAGGCAAATATTCCATCAACAGCATAGACAGGTTTTTCAGAACTCTACAAATGAGAACAGAATTAATAAAGAGCAGAGGGACATCTGCAGAGAAAAGCAACAAACAATTCCACAATCCTTCTTCAAAGGATTTATGAACCATTCCTTGTTAATGGATAAGCTGCTGTTCAGTCTGTCTCCTTCATTCTAGCCTTTTATGGACAAACCAAAGATTAAAAGAAGTGGAACTTTCTGTCTCCACCCCCCATAAATCTCCCAGTGGTGAAATAATTTATGTCTCAGGGTCCTTGAGCCAAGTGACCTCCCGAGGAAGGTCAGGAGAAAGGGAAGAGTTTAACTTGGCAGCCTCATTTCTGGTGCCATCATTCTAACAGCAGATCTAGTCCTTCAGAAAGTTACTGCTGATGGATTATTAGACTTGGGAAGTTTCTATTTACCTTCCATTCAGCATATGGCTATGTGTGCCTGTAGTATGTATGGTATATCTTTTCCTCTCAGTAGCACTTTCCTCTTCTGAAACATTTTTGACATGGAACTGATTTTGTATGCTTGATTGACAGCCTGATTGAGGATAGACTCAAGGCTGGGTTCTGCTTAGCTCCGATTGGTCACTTTTGCAATTTTAAGGATTCCTCCTACACTCTAGTTGGTGGTATCTTCATTTTTCCTTTTGTTCCAGGAGAGACTTCACCGCCAAATCTCAACTAGCAAATGCTCTGTCCTACACATTGGGAAGAAGAATCTAAACTCCAAATACGAACTTTATAATCAAATTATCACAGATAATCCCCACTCGGTTAAAGACCTTGGTATACTAATAACAAAAGATTTAAGTGCCAAAGCCCACTGCAACAATATAGCCAAGAAGGCTTCAAGAGTTGTAAACCTAATCCTACGTAGCTTCTGCTCTGGCAATCTCACACCACTTACTAGAGCTTACAAAACTTTTGCCAGACCCATCCTCGAATACAGCTCATCTGTTTGGAACCCATATCGCATCTCAGACATTAACACCCTTGAAAATGTTCAAAGATACTTCACCAGAAGAGCCCTTCACTCCTCCACTCGAAATAGAATACCCTATGAGACTAGACTTTCAATCCTGGGCCTAGACAGTTTAGAACTAAGACGCCTTAAACAAAATCTAAGTATTGCCCACAAAATCATGTGCTGCAACGTCCTGCCTGTCGGCAACTACTTCAGCTTCAACCACAACAACACAAGAGCACACAACAGATTTAAACTTAATATTAACCGCTGCAAACTTGACTGTAAAAAATATGACTTCAGTAACCGAGTTGTCGAAGCGTGGAACTCATTACCAGACTCCATAGTGTCATCCCCAAACCCCCAACACTTTACCCTTAGATTATCTACGGTTGACCTATCCAGATTCCTAAGAGATCAGTAAGGGGCGAGTACAAGTGCACTAGAGTGCCTTCCGTCCCCTGTCCTATTACTCTCCTATATCTCCTATATCTCTTCTTCTATTCTTTCATTGATATATTCTATTCCTATATATGTGTGTATGTGTATGTATGTATGTGTGTGTGTGTGTGTATATATATATATATGTGTGTGTGTGTGTGTGTGTAGATTGTTCTGAGTTCGGGTTTTGCCCCGTGTAATATTTTGAGTGTCTGTGCGACGTTTCGGTGAAATCACATTCACCATCATCAGGCTGAAGTTTTAAGCTTCGTGTTGCTGTAAATATGGATAATTTTAAGAATAATTTGGACAGTCACTTATCTGGAATGGTATAGGGTCTCCTGCTTGAGCAGGTGGTTGGACTAGAAGACCTCCAAGGTTCCTTCCAATTCTGTTATTCTTAACTGCATGTTATTGGTTGGGTTAACAATCTGTGCAATTGCAGGTTTTCATTACTTCTGTGGATAAAGCAGTTTTGTCTGGTTGAATAGGTAGCACAGTTTTCTCACTCCACCAGCCACTGTGCTTCAGGATGTGTCTACCATAGCCACTTGCTGCCAATGCGGCTGTTCCCTTTCAGTACAAACTAAGGACAAAGCTCAGCTTTTAATATTCCTCTTCCTGCTTCACCCTATGTCCCAGTTCCATGTCTGTAATTATGAGCTGGCTGTGCGCTAGGCTACTTTGGGACAATAGCAACAGCACTTCACCTTATATGCTTTATAGACTATACAGCCCATTCTAAACAGTGTATGGTTTACAGAGTCAGCATGTTGCCCCCAACAATCTGGGTCCACATTTTACTGATTTTGGAAGAATGGAAAGTTGAGTCAACCTTGAGCAGATCAGTGGCAGTGGAATACAGAGTTAGCTTGCTTTACTACATTCCAACCACTGCTCTTTCCAGAAAAGCACTACATCTGTATTCAGGAATAAGGTAATTGTCAGATACTTGATTCAGATTACTGTTGTCTCTATGACATATTAATTATAAAAATAATAGCTAAAATGGTTGCTCTGTGTGTGTGTGTTTGTGTGTTTGTTTGCTTGCTTACTTACTTACTTAGTTACTTACTTACTTACTTACTTACCGTACTTACTTATATGCCATGCACTTCAAGAAGGATTCAGGGTGGCTAACAAAACTCATAAATACTGAGACAATAAAAGTACAGCAACAATAATCAACAGTGCAATAAAATATAAAATGTCTTAAAAACCATGCATATTTAAAGTCATTCCTAAATCCAGGCCTGCTAGAAAAGCCAGGCTAATGGCTTTCCGGAAGACCGGTAGAATCGAGGTAGTATGGATCTCTGGAGGTAGTTGATTCCAAAGGGTTGTAGCCACCACAGAGAAGGCTCTTCCCCGAGGTTCTGCCAGCTGATATTATTCGGTGGATGGAACCTGGAGAAGGCTGACTCTGTGGGCCCCTTCTGGCTGCAGCGAGGTATGAGGCCCACCCTTCTCTATTCCAATCTCACTATACATTGGGGACAACAATTTTGATGGTCAAATGGAACAGAAACAAAATTTGGTGAAGCTATCAAAATACAATGTCAGGCTTGGCAATTAGGACCATGAAACCTCCTACCTCCCAGGATATTTCTGGGTGTATAAAAAATCTTTGGTTAATAATGGCATTTGGGACCAGAGTTTCCATCAATAAGACATGCAGTTGTAAAATGCAACATGACAAGAAAATATTTAATGAAGGAAATTTGGGAATTTCTGGTTGCTGCCCTAAGTGACTGCCACAATGCCATTAACCATGATGTCACATGATAATCATTTCTGACTTCCCCATTGACCTTGCTTGCTAGAAGCTCGGAAGGTTACCAACAGTAATCACATAATTGTGGGATGCTGTGACCATTGTAATTATGAGCTGGCTGTAGAGCATCTGGACTATAATCAAGAATGCTGCAATATCTGGAATGAAGATTCCATAAATACCCTCATTCAGTGCTATCCTTTTTTGGGGGGAGAAGTGCAAGTGACAATGGCCTCCATAGATCTCTTTCCTGTCACTTTTTCCTAGAAAAGAAATTATTCTGGAAAGAAAATCAACAGTACTTCATAAATGTATGAAACCACTCTGAACTATATATAACATATATTTTTCTAGCCAGCAGTAGTAAATATTGCAAATATCCCAACTTCTAAAGTTGCCAACTCATTTGGGTTGTTTGTTCTTAATTTTCAGTATACACATTCATCAATGTATATACACATTCAGCCCCAGGTGGCATCAATGATGACAAGCTAAATGAGTGATTCTCTCCCACCCCCCACCCCCCGCCTTGCATTTGACGTCAATTCATTCATTCATTCATTCATTCATTCATTCATTCATTCATTCATTCATTCATACATACATTCACTTATGCATGTATGTATTTACTTACTTACTTACTTACTTACTTACTTACTTACTTACTTACTTACTTACTTACTTATTTATTAGATTTGTATGCCGCCCCTCTCCTAGGACTTGGAGCTGCTCACAGCAAAAGATAAACAGTACAAATCCAATATTTAAAAACAATTTAAAAACCCTTAACATAAAAACAATCATACCTCTCGTGCAGACCATACATAAAGTGGAAACAGCCCAGGGGAATCAATTTCCCCATGCCTGACGACAGAGGTGGGTTCTGAGGAGTTTGCGAAAGGCAAGGAGGGTGGGTGCAGTAACAGTTGTCACCTAAAAGTTAGTTTGTATAGTATTGGAACATTATTTTTTACAGGCATGTTAACCCTAAAAGTTAGTTTGCATAATATTGGAACATTATTTTTTACAACAGTCTAGATTTTCTTCCTAGTTCTTTTACCTAACTGTCCGGTTCTCCAACTTTACAGATGTTTTTATTTTCCTTCTTTGTACAGGTGCTCTGAAAAATGAAATTCAAAACAGTGAGTATCGGCTTAACCTATATAGCTGTCTAAGTGTTCATTTTCCAGCAAACATGCACCTTTTAAATTGTAACTGCTATGAAATTAACATGATTTCTCTGTGATATCCATGCTTCTGTTGCTATAATTAAAATTTTGGAAAGATTAAATTGATCTGATCAGTGCAAAAATATTTTACAGATAACTATTGATATAGTTATGAAGCCTTTTAGCTTTTGGGGTGATGGTGAATGACTGGGATAGGGGTCATTCCTCTATCTTGGTGCTTCTTGACCTCTCAGCTGCTTTTGATACCATCAACCATGGTATCCTTCTGCTTGTTTGGTTCTTTATGTATTATTTTTATAATCTGCAATCCAAGCTCAGAGACAGCAGTTAAAAAATCTTAAAAAAGCAAAGCAGGTCCTGACCTTCTTTGAACTTGGTTTGTAGAACCAACGCAAAATATAGAACTGTAGGAGGAGAAAAGGGCAAAATGCATCACAGAAGAAGGAAGTTAGTCTACCTTGTACCATTGCCAAATAAATGACATGAATGTATGATCTGAGTCAAGGTAGATAAGTGACCACCATTATGTAGATTTACATTGTGGTGGTCTCTAATCAGGAATGGGCAGCCAACTATTAGTGGATATGTGTCGTGACTCTCAATCTCCTTTTGCCCCCTTCCCAATAAGGCCCTTAAATACTGTTACTGAAATTTGGTGGTTAAATCTTATAACATACTACATTGGTATTGAAATAACATTTAATGCTTAACAAACTGATTGAAACTTTAGCTAGATCACCAGGGCACCTTCTCAGATCCTTAGAGGCCAATCTGTTTAGAATCCTTTCTTTAATACGGTTTAGAAAATAGGTTAAAGCTTAAATCCTTTGAAAATCTTTGAAAATTTGTTGCTGTTTCTATATGTATGTATTTAATATGAGCTCTTTATTATCTGTTACCTAGGGCCATTCACAAAGAGGCAGCATGTAGTTATATAAATTAATTAAGTAAAGTTAAACAAAAATGAAATAAAATATACTTCTTGCTTGCCCTGGCACAAAAAGTGGCAAAAAATGCTATTTTTTTTCTGGAATTAGCAAAAAAACCCATACAGCGTGATTGCCTTTTGACCCACTACTTTTAATTTTCTAAAGCTTTCCCTTAGCATGCCATAAGCATATTTTGTAAGGAAGCAAAGCCTGTTGGTCTGATTAGGAGATTCTAGATGCCAGACTGATAAAACTTGAAGCAAGTCCAGCAGGTTTTCTGATATTTATTTGCTACTTCTAACACTGCTGTTGACTACTGCTACTGCAGGGTAAAAGTGAGAAACGTTTTGCAACTGATACTGACTTGAAGGCACTCAAAAGAAGTGACAGGTTTTTTGGCTCTAAAGAACTGCAGAGAGTGGAGCCATTGATATAAACAAGGCAATCTCTTCAACCTGTTTTGGGTAGGTGGGTGCAACGACTAAATAATCCATTTTATTTCATTTTTATTTAGTGTATGGCAAATACATAGACTTATTGTAGTTCAAATGTTAATGTCCAGTCCATCCAGGCATTCAAAGAGAGGATGGTGTATGTTGAAAAAATCGGACATTGGGCTGGTATCTGATGATATTCAGACCCAATGTGATGGATATTTTGTTGAGGAGCACCACAGTCACACTGAGGGGTAGAGACAAGATCCCACTTAAACAATGAGTTCTAGCAGACTCCATGTTGGGTACGGATCCCGTTCAGAGTTTACCAATGCTGGTGAGAAAGGTCAAAATCTGGCACCTTTTGTGTAGGGTCAACATCAGTGATTTTCAACCTTTTTTGAGCTGCGGCACATTTTTTACATTTACAAAATCCTGGGGCACACCACCAACCAAAATGACACAAAATGACACTCTAAGACAGTATATATTATACATATAGTTAATAATATAGGCTCTCTCTCTCCCTCTTGCTTGCTTTCTCTCTCTCTCTTGCTTTCTTTCTCTTTCTCTCTCTTTCTCTCTCTCTTGCTTTCTTTCTCTCTCTGTCTCTTTCTCTCTGTCTTTCTCTCTTGCTTTCTTTCTCTCTCTCTCTTGCTTTCTCTCTCTCTCTTTCTCTCTCCCCCTCTCTCTCTTGCTCTTGCTCTCTCTCACTTGCTCTGGAGCTCCCGCTTGCAGCCAACTGCCCTGCCGCCGCCCCACGGCTACTGCCCGGTGCTGCTGCTGCCGGCGCCCTTCCGCTCCTAGTTTGACCCCCGCTTGGCAGCGCTACCTTCACCGCCTGCCCTGCTGCCCCATGCCTGGCAGAGATGCCCAGCCCCACTGCCTCTGCAGGCCCACCTCAGGCCTGAGCCCTTCCTGCCGCCTGAGAGCTGCAAAGCTCACCTTCCGTGCGTTTGCTCCAAACTTTGCCAGAAAAACTTTGCCAAAAAAACTTGGAAGGCGGGAAGAAGGAAGCTCAGCTTCCAGTCTCGCAACTTTTTGCTCTTTGCGCCCTCAGCAAAAAGTTGCGAGACCGGAAGTTGAGCTTCCTTCTTCGTGGCTCAAATCTCCTGCACTAATTTCCCCACGGCACACCTGACCATGTCTCGCGGCACACTAGTGTGCCACGGCACACTGGTTGAAAAACACTGATCTACATAACTGCTGTATGTAGATGACCCTACAAAAAAACTGTAGAATCATCTACAAAATAATCCATTAATTCTGCTCTTATATTCATCAATGGAAATCTAATCATTTCTTTAAAAATATGGATACATTAAGCCCTTGTGGGACATTTCATTCCTTAACATATTTCAGTCCTAACCCATCAAACAACCCTGAAATGACTTAACAGTTTTGAGCCTTCCCTTTTATTTGCATATTGTTCCGATTACCTACTTTATATACAGCATTATTGGGACTGGAATGTGGAAATGCAGCCTTGCCCTTGCCCTTGCCTGTGTATTAGTGATGTGGAACAAATATTAGTGGCATGGAATTTTTGATGATGCAGGGCATGGTGTGACACAGTGACATCAACAGATGGGTGCAGGTTGCTGTTATTATTATTTTTTTGCTGTCTTCTATTTAGAATTTTTAAATAGCAAAGTAGGCGTGCTATTTTAAATGGAGCTCAAATCTCCTATTTTGATAGAAGATTCAAAATTTAAAAAGTTGTCCCTTGCTGCTCAGTTCTAATGCAGAGTTTTGAGAAATTTGGGAACTACATCATATCCACACAAATATATGAATTCTGTGTTTAGCCACTCTTATTTAATTTGGCACCTTACCTACAAACTTATTAATTCACAGGAGAGTTAAAATACCTGGGTAGCAGCAATGACTGCATGATTGGATCTCTATTTTTTTTTTTAATGTATGTCATATATACAGCCCATGTTTTTTTTTTTTTAAAAACCCCAACCCAGAGCTGTAGTTATGTGTAAATTATATATAAATTTGTTACTATCTTGTCTTCTTTGACTTCTCTGATGGACACTCCTGTGATTAACAAACAAATAATCAAACTGAAATATTTGGCAGATTTGTAATTGGTTACATAAGTTTTACGATCAAAGTCACAGCCTTTGGTTTAAGATTAATAAGCAGGTTGTTTATCTGGGGTTGGTTTTCTTTATTTTAATCTCGGATTTAAATCAGAGAATTACATGCCAGTTTCTTTTGCTTCCTCATTTCTTTCTAGGAGATGACAACAACGGTATTCAGACAGGTAAGTGGCACTTAAACATGTAACCAGGGGAGGAACTTCCTCAATTGAATATGGGTTTCCTACAATTGAACACTATGAAAGGCAAGGAACATTCATCAGCTCAATAAAGGAAGGCATTGTAGGAATGGTTTCATTGAAAATAATTTAACATAAAACCTGTCCTGAATTGGCACATCTGGGCCCTCTCAGGTTTAACATCTGTGCTTGCATCCCATCTGCAAACTGGTTTTTTGTTTTTGGCAAGTACAAACTGTAGTTTCATGTTATCAAAGACTTGTGCTCTTTTCTGCCAGACAAAAGAACAAATAGCTGCCATATCTTCTTCATTAAAGATGCACCTTTTGTTTCAAGAATGGATAGATGATTATTTCCCCCTGCATGTAGTGATTTGTTAATCTTTAACATTTCGCAGCTTCTAAAGTGAGAGAAGGAGAGGATAGTAATGTGATTACATCATAGGGAGATTAGGGCTAAAAAAATATTAAGCACTTCTTTATTGTCAGGAATTGTCAGGCGGGAGCAACGAGACCTACACGTGCAGAGTTCAAGCTAACTAACCTTATTATGTTCTGCCTATAATTCAGGAATCTCCTCAGTCTGGCAGCCTATTCTTGGGAATAAATTGATAAGGCTCCAAACAACTTGAGGATAGGGTGTCTCAGAGTCATAGTGTGCAAAATTAATTATTTTACTTGTATACTCTGTCATGTTGGGACTCCATAAATTAGATTATTTTACTTGTATAATTTGTCATATTGCAACTCCATAAATTAAATTAGGGACCCATTAGAGAGGCGGGCAGGGAAATGGGGATTAATTAGAGGTCAAATTTGACAAAATTGCATAACTTAACACTATCAATTAAAATAAAAAAATAATTTTTATTATAATCTTTCAACCTGAAAAGAACAAAATAAAGTAAGAAAAAGAGAATCAAAAAATAATAATTAAAGAAGAAAACATACAATTGTATCAACTTCTGCATTTTTTTTCTGATTTCTAGTAAAGATCATCCATTTTATAAAGTAGATTTGCTTAACAAACATGGTATTCACTTAATAACCAAGGTGTTTATTTAATGACATAGTTTCAGCTAATAACTGTCCCCAAAATGCTGAAAAATCAGAACCAGTGTTGTGATGCTTTGATTTAAACATCAATGACTTACAATCATAATTCTGCACTCAATTATTATTACAATTTATGTTGTAAGTTGAGGACTTCCTATGGTGTAATCATAATAATAATCATCACCAATTATCACCAAATCCCCTCAAATTGTAAACAAATAGCACCTACCCCAGCTGCAGAAAAAAAAAGTCCTTTCTTCCTTTATTTTTCCTGGAACAGCTTGTCTCCAGAAGTTGTGAATGCTCAAACACTAGAAGTTTTAAAGATGTTGGATAACCATCTGTCTGAAATAGTGTAGGTTTCCCTGCCTAAGCAGGGGGTTGGACTAGAAGACCTCCAAGGTCCCTTCCAACTCTGTTGTTGTTTATTGTTTGATGTTTGTTATCTCTTGACCTCTATTCCTTATTCTGATAATTTACAATCCAGAAAACCCTATAAATTTGAGGCCATTTCCCATTTCTACAACTTTATGTTTTTTTCTCTTTCTTACACACATTTGTGTTTTGCCAGTGTGCGGACAGGTGGTAAATCAGAACCGTATTGTGGGAGGAGAAGATGCCTCTCTGAATGCTTGGCCATGGCAAGCCAGCCTCCAACACCAAGGGAAGCATGTCTGTGGAGCAACCCTCATCAGCTCTGAATGGCTACTGACAGCAGCCCATTGCTTCCCTAAGTGAGTAAGTTTGGAATTGCACAGACTTCACCTCTAGCTGCCTAAGCAGCCACTTAATGGCAGCATATAAAAGCAGCACATGCTTGTCTGTTAATTACTGCACCTTTTCCTTTTATGCACAAATATATATTTATTATACTATACATATACACCTCCTACGACCCTCTCGCACAATGTCGTAATACCTAAAAGCGTCTGCGCTATACGCAGATTTTCTTTTTTCCCTTCACATTTTCTTCCCCCCCCCCCTTTTTCCCATATTTTTACTTTCCTTCCCTTACCAATCCTTCTTCTTACTAATCTGGTACCTTTTGTCTTTACTTTTTACATTCATAAAATATTCTCATTTTCTATTACCTAATATATATAGATACACATGAATTTTAGAAATTGATAGATTATTGAAACGAGATGTAAGATTCATTACTAAAATTTAAGATAATCTTGATAATAGTTAAGATACCGTTTATTTATTCTTTATTTACATGGTTTAAGAAATACAATGATGATATTAAGAAATATATGTACTATGATTCACAATTTACAATGTATAATGTTACTACTTACTCAAACCTTTTGATTGTGTATTTCCCCTCCCCATCTTCCCTCTTATTTTCCCTTTTTTTCTGTTCATCCTTCCCTACTCCCCTATTTTCCCCTTTTCTCTTTCTTTATATTTATAAATAAAGTATATTTTTTTAAAAATAAAATAAAATTGTTCTTTAAAAAAGCAGTTGGTTCTGTGAGGTCTATCCATTGTGTATGCCATCCTACTCCAGCCTAAGTCCTCCAGAAGTGTTGAATCAAATTATTGGGAAGCCTGAAATTTGTAAGCCAACATATCAAAAAGGGAGCTTGATTAAGAAAGTCTGAGATACAGTAAAACAAGCAAACAACCTAGCTCAGAGCGCCAAGGATTCCACAATTCAACCCCAAGCTACAGATATTCTCTTTTATTGGAACAATCACTGGGAAATCCTGAATAACCAAGGGGGATGGGAAATGGGTGGAATGGCTAGATTTTTCAAACTCTCCACCTTCAAGTTTTGAACCAGGTAAATGAAAATGGATAGTTGAAGACAAGTGCTGCAGAATTCTCCCGAAGGGTCTAATTCTTAATTGTGGTTCCAAACAGGAATGCAGTACTCTCTAATTACAAAGCCAACTTGGGAAACTACCAGCTCTTGAATCCAGACCCAAATGCTGTGTGGTGGAGACTGTCTCGAGTGGCTGTGCATGAGAACTATTCCGGAGATGGAACCAGTGGGGATATAGCTCTGGCTCAGCTAGAGAAACCTGTCCGTTTCACCCAAGGCATCCTTCCAGCCTGCCTCCCAGATGCCAAAATCCAGTTTTCAAATGGCACCCTTTGCTGGGCGACAGGGTGGGGATCCCCTGCATATGGAGGTGAGGAAAGTCGTGAGAGGAAGACCTGAAGAAGAGAGGGTGGTTCCTCTTTAGCACAGAAAGCTCTTAGACTCTAATGAGATGAACCAAGAAAGGAAATGTGAACAAAATAGTTACATTGCACCCAGGGGTGGGTTCGAGTTACCGTTTCCTACCAGTGTGCATTAAAATGTTTCACACGCGTCCCATTGCATGATTTTACTTCCGCACATGCTCAGAAGGACGGTCCAGCCTGAAACACAGCTGAGGAGCTGCTCTGTTGTGCTTTGGATGAATAAATAAATGTTGGTATTACCCTGGGGGGCGGGCTGGAGGGCTTTTCTTCATGGTAGAGGATGAGAAAAAGCCATCCAATCCCCCCAAAATGCCGAATATTCCACAAAAAAGATGGCGGCGTGCATGGACCAACACAAACAGTACTGGAGCATCATCATCATCATTATCACATCATCACATACTGGTCCGCACTGGTAGGAATCCATTCCCTGGTAGGAATCCGCACTGGTAGGAATCTACCACTGATTGCACTGTATTTAAGAAACTAGCTAAGAGCCTTTCTAAAATTTGATGCTGTCTGTGTTTCCAAGACTACTCAGCATTTCAAAGTACAGTTGGTAGTTAAATAGGATCATAAGTAGCATGTAACTAAAATGAAGGGGTTTTTTTTAGAAGATTTTAATAAGATTTCAATATTTAGAAAGTGAAAGCAACATAAACCTTATACAGTAGTACCTCTAGATATGAGCTGCTCTACATGCGAGTATTTCAAGATACGAGCCACGAGGGGAGAGACATTTCTGTTCTAGTCCCGAGCTCAAATTCGGGATACGAGCCGAGCGTCCACTAGGTGGCGGAAGAATCCTTGCTTTTGGTTATCTCGGAGGGGAAAAACAACGTCTCAAGTTATTTGTTCCAGATACGAGTTGCCTCGACATACAAGCTCCCTTCTGGAACGAATTATGCTCGTATCTAGGGGTACTACTGTATAGATATGCTTTTAAAAACAACAATAATACCATTACCACACAAACATATCCTGTTTCCCCGAAAATAAGTCATCCCCAAAAGTAAGACATAGAAGAGGTTTTGTAGAATTGCCTAATATAAGACATCCTTGGGTTTACATTCTTGGATTGATTTACATTCTTGGATTGATGATAAGCAGGTTATTTTCCTGCTTATGAACTAGTTCTTTATTGAATGAATATTGCCAGCAGCTCGAATCTCATCGGTTCAAAGTTGACTCAGCCTTCCATCCTTCTGAGGTCTGTAAAATGAGGATCCAGATTGCTGGGGGAAATATGCTGATCCTGTAAACTGCTTAGAGTAGGGTCATAAAGCACTGTGTATATAGGTTTAAGTGCTACTGCTGTTGTTATCCTTTCACATGCCTTTCACTAAGAAATTAGCTCAGCGTATTGTAGCCTAAGTCCACACAGTGCCATTGCCACCAACTTTCCAAATGGAATAGATATTTATTTCATTTTTATTTGTATATAAACCTCTTTGTGAATCTGGCTATACCAAAAGCAGGTTATATTTAATTGTAATGCAGTAATAGCAATCACAGCAATCCATGAAGGAAAATGTATGTATTCTAGACCTGCCTTATGCACAAAACAAGCTGGGAGTCCTTGCACCAATCACAGTCCTAGGAAGGAAGCAATGGTAAATCATTTTGAGCAAATCTTGGCAAGAGAACTGCAGGGATTTTTCCAGGCTATCTCTCAGAATTTGACTCAGCAGAGGAAAATAATAGTAATAATATTAACAATAATTATGTATTTTTTTTTCTTCAAGCCACTCTGGGAGGTCTTAAAACATTGCAGCAGGTCCAGTTGCCATTGATAGACACCATGACCTGTGATGCCCTCTTTCACGTTGGTACAAATATCAATCCTGCCACCAGAGAAATCCACGATGACATGTTCTGTGCTGGCTATGCGGAGGGAAAAAAGGATGCTTGTTTGGTAAGAGAAGATTGTTTGGTAAGAGGACAAAGTATGGCATGGCATTTTCAAAGAATAGTCGAGAATGTAAAGGTCCTAAGGGTGAACTAAAGTGCCTAACCAAGTTGTCCTATTTGTCATGATATAACATTATTTTCGAGCAGAAAGGGATGCATCTATCTTTGAAGTGATTGAAAGTCTTGACTTTTTCTTTCTTTTCTCATAACACTATGGCATTCTCCATAGAGATTGCTGCATCTTTCCTGAACTCATTGGAACGGCCGTGTGTTTCTGTGATGTTATGAGACAGATGATTATTCCTGGAAGTATCAGAATTAGCATTTTAGCAAATGTATTGAAGAGTAGAACAAGAATTTTCTGATTGTATTCTCTAATAGGAATTTTAGTTCAGCCTATTTTAGATCTTTTCCCTTGATTGCTGATAGGTGTATCATTGCAGTGTTTCCAGAGCTGAGGAGTCTTCAAATCTTTGTAGGCAATATTGCAATATTGAAACTCATAAAGAGAATATTAATACCCTTAATATTCTTTTTATGAGTTTCTCCTGGCAGAGAATCCACCAGAAAGATGGTGGATTGTGTTGGTAAAATTATAGTATTATAATGTTTTGATGCTGGTCCAGGCTATGCACAAAAGGGAAGAAGTAACCTGTTATGGACAGAGTGATAACATAAACTCTTATTGCATATTTTTCTCAACCAGGGTGATTCCGGAGGTCCATTAGTCTGCCAAGCGGATGGTGCCTGGTTTGTTGCAGGCATTGTGAGCTGGGGTGATCTGTGTGGCGTCGCCAACCGCCCAGGAGTTTACACCCGTGTTAGTTTTTATCAAGACTGGATTAAGAATCACTACTCTGGGGTGCAATTTGGCCTTGTGAATGTCACTTATTACCGAGTTAGTTCATCTCAAACTGCCTCAAGCCAAGTCCTCAAACATTTCAATTTTGTTCTCCAGCTTCTGATTTCCTGCTTTATCATCATTTTCTGAGACAGATTGAGAATAAGACATTCTGTGCTTTTATTTACCAAGTTGATTTTTTAAATAGAAAAATAAACCTTAACCAAAGTATTCTCGGAACAGCAGCATCTTCCACTAAAATATATATATTTATGGACATTTAAACCAGCTTCTAACCCTGATGTGGCATTAGAGGTCTATTTCTCCCAAATGAATGGATTGTGAAATGTGAAGTTTATTTTTTTTTAAAGTTCAACAATGGAATGTTATGGATTTTTAGGGCATTAGAGATGTCGAGAAATATTTTACTGGTGACAGAGTCAGATTTCTTCATTTTGTTTTGTTCATCTATCTCTCTGAAGGAGAGCAAGAGCTCTCATGATTGTTTCTCAAATCTGCTGTTCATATCACTTCCCACCTCACATACCAAAGGACTACTTTTTAATCAAGAACGTCTTTCCAAAGATAAAAAGAAAAGGAAATATGGAAGAGCCACCCTATTCAAGTCATATTGAACTTTCATAAAATTTTCTGGATGGCATTTGCCTAGCACTGACCTAATCCAACAATTCCTGTTCTGTTTGAAATGGTGAGGGAAGTGGTGTAGTAAAACAGCTAAATGAAACCTTGTTCCATTAGCAGACTAGAGCTCATCATCTGAGAAATCTCATTTTGCCAATATCTACCTCGGACCTAACTTTAGATTTGGTCTACCCATTAGAGTTGAATGAAACTGTATGATATTGAAGTTGTAGAATGGTTTGAATTTGATATTTGAATATGCAGACAGGGAAAGAAAAGAAATAAAACAGATCCATAGTAGCTTTTAGTTGACAATATATTGATATCTCTCTGGGAGTATTAGAAATACTGGAAAATATGTGATGCGTATCAATTGGAAACAAGGCTGGACCAAGAATACTTTTTAATACCTATGCCTGGAATTGGAAAACACTTTCCCTCATCTCCTCTTTATATGTTAGGAATAATTTAAATAATAACTGGAGAAAATACTACAAATAACCACAGAACCAAATCTTATTGGACTTTTGATCAACAACTCAGCTACGTATTTCAGGTATGTTTTCTTATCACTAGGTTGGGTTTTATATGGGAAAAAAAATATGCTTTTGATGAGAAAATATGCTTTTAAGGACAAAGTGAAGATGAAAAGAGATTTTGCGAGGTTCCTGGTACATTCATGGTATAGTCATCTTTTCAATTTCCTTTTCAAGAAAAGAAATAATTTGTAATTGGGTATATGCAGTTTTCTTGGTAGAGTTATGGAAGTGGTTAGCTATTTTCTTCTGGATTTTCTTTTCAACTTTCCAATTTAGCCAACAAAATTAGGACTTTCTGATAGTCATAATTCTAAGCAATATCCGGGTTGTGTTTTCAGATCAACAATGTATTTTCTTCAAAAAAGCTGGAAGGGTGTGTGTGCTTCCAAAGCAGGTTTTTGAGTGAACAAGATGTGCTAAATCCCCAAATCTGATAAACAAATGAAAGTGTGCTGAGATTTTATCCCCCCCTCCATGTGCAGGTTTTTAAACCAAGATTTAAGTTTACAACTATGAACTGTATGTCATTGGGACTGTAAATAGATTGAAGCCAAACAGTGTAACTAAACGGATTTTATAGAATACAAACTAGCTTTTGCAAATCCAGAATATGATTTGGGAATGAAACTATAGCATTAAGTCTCAGTTTTTGGCTAAATTTGTTCACTAGATGTTTGGGTTTAGTGCAGTGAGGGCAAACCTTTTCGACACTGAGTGTTCAAACCAGAACATGCGTGCAAGCATACGCATCTGCATAGCAGCGGTGGGCTATGAGTCGGAATGCTAAATTGTGCTCGCCACCATGGCTCGTAAGATCTTATGGGACCAGCGCGATTTTGCTGCTGCACCTGTGGAGGTAGCAAAATTGCACCCGTGTTTCGTTGAGGTTTTACCTGCTGCTCCGTGTGCGATTTTGATACCTCCACAGGGGCAGCAGCAAAATTGCACTGGTCCCACAAGAACTTTTGAGCTGCGGTGGTGAGCACAATTTATTGTTCCAGCTTGTAGCCCACCGCTGGTGCATACGCATGTTGGAGCACCAAAAACCTGAAGAGCAGCTGGCTGGTGTACACATACCTGCTTTTGGGCTGGTCTGGAGGCCTTTTGGGGATGTTTTTCAGTTTGTTTTCCTGGCCTGAAAACAGCCTGAAAAATTGCCTGAAAATGACCCCAAAAATGTTTCTCAGCATTCCAGCACCTTCAAGACCAGAACATGTATGTCAGAAATCAGAAAAGCAGCTGACAATATCAAGAGTACCCATGGAGATGGCTTTGTATGCCACTTCTGGTATGTGTGCCATAGGCTCACCATCCTGGGTTTAGTTTGTCATGCAGACACACCGTATAAAAGAAGAGGGTTAAAACTGAAAGCATTTTTTTTTTGTGGAAAGTGTACCCCAGGAGGACAGTGCCAGAAACCTCATTTCACCAGATATATCAGAAAACAGTCCAAGAGACTCAAGCCAGTCCTTCCTCCGTTAAGAAAACCAGGAAGACCAGCTGAAATGGACAACCCAGAAAGGCTGTTAGAAAAAGAACACTTAAGTAGAGCCTTTAAGATAAGGAGAATCAGACTAAAAATAACTCAACTGGATTCCACCTTTTTCTCTTTCCTGGCAGAATGAACCTACAGGTAAAGCCCCAGAACAGGATTAAGCCATTAAGCAGGAAGACAGGATCCAGGGCAATCACTTTAACTAGAGGCACACAAATAAACCCATCAAGCTGCAGGAGCCTCAAAGGGGAATTAAGTGTAAAAAGCTCAGAGTCATACTTCCAATCTTGCAAACCAAGAATTCTTGGCTGTGTCACTTCTGCTTCTTGCCTTCCTTCATTAAAAGCATCTCTTTTCTGGCAGCTGCTTCCATTTCTATTTCTTCTCAACATCAGAGACTGCTTTCCACGTGGGAATGAATCAGGGAAATTTTTTCCAACAATTTGGTGGCCACAAAGTGACTCCCAGCCAACCCAGCCACCAGGCAGGGCCTGGAGGATTAACCCAGTTCACACAGACCATTTGTCTGAGTGTAGAAACTCATGGACCCTGCCTGGAGCTAATAGGTAATAAAGGGAGATTATGAGTCTTATGCTCAACAGCTGTCAGAAAGCGGGTAAGTACTGTCTCTTTAAATTTAGTAAACTAGAGAAAGAAAGAGTTTGTGAGTGGGTACATGAATCAGACTTCCTCCTCTGGCAACAGCTGCATCCCGTTCCCTTCATAATCTCTAGCCACCCCCCACTTCCCTGCCTGTTACTAGTTTGTCGAAGCGGTCACTGGCAGGACCCAGGAAAGCAAGGGGTGAGGAATCAAAGTGTGGGACCTTCTGGAAAAAAAGAAAAGAAAGAAGAGTGTGTAAAGGCAGGATAATGTGAAAGAGAAAGGAATCCCTGGTTAAACTGCGATTAACTAGAGCCCATTTCAGGAAGTGCCCTTACTCTGCAAAAGGAAAAAGCAGAGTCTTCCTAGATTGAAGAGTCTGAAAACTGGTAGACTAAGAGAGGATGTGCTCTTACTTTGCCACAGATGCAAAGTCCTACCTGGGACAGAATATATGTATTTCTAAGTCAGCGGTGGGCTATGAGCTGGAACGCTAAATTGCGCTCACCGCCATGGCTCGTAAGTTGTTGCGGGACCAGCGCGATTTTGCTGCTGCACCGATGAAGGTAGCAAAATTGTGCCCATGTTTCGGCAAGGTTTATCTGTGCCTCCAAGTGCGATTTTGCTACGTCCACAGGTGCAGCAGCAAAATCGCGCTGGTCCTGCAAGAACTTATGAGCTGCAGTGGTGAGTGCAATTTAGCGTTCCAGCTCGTAGCCCACCGCTATTCTAAGTCTTGTAATGCAACTGTTAAATGTTTGATTTTAAATTGTTAGGGAAAAGAGTTAAAGCAATTTTCATGTTTAAAATTGAACAGAGTGAAGGAAACTTATTTCACTTTTCTTTCCCTCTCTGTACTTTTAATAACGCCTAAGGTTATGAGGGAATGTTTTTAAGTTAATTACAGAAAAAAATCATTTACTGTGTTTAAATGGTTTCATCTGTCTATCTCTTTTCTGAAGCATGTGAATCCAGTTTTCCCCCTCTCTTCTGTGATGTCTCCATTTTGTTATAACTGGTCTATCTGTTTTATAACTGCGGTATTGATTTTTTTCTTCCTCAAACCCTTCCTACATTCTATGTACCCACCTTCACATTATCTCTCCATCTCTTATTCCCCTTCAATGCCTTTCCTCATCCACAAAGCGGGGAGCGGACCCTGTTATAATGTCTTTCAGCCCTGCACAGATAACTCTGCAACCTGTGGAAGCAGAGCACATGGATCCAGATGCTGCCTCCAGAGGAAACCTGCCATTCATTGAGCCAGGAATGGGGTTTGGATCCAGGCCTCCACCTGAAAGCCATCACAACAACCAGAGTGGAGCAGACCTTCACAAACATGACTAACCAGCCTTACCACCAAGCATGGCACGTGCAGACATGAAAGTAAGAATCCTGAGATGGACAAGTAAAGACCAAAAAGACTATTTTCAACCCCCAGAAGACAGCTGGAAAGACTCTGGGGGAGGGTGGAAATTCATTGTAAGATGTTCTTTTTTTTGTTTCATTCACAATTGTAAACAATCAGTTAAATCAATGGTTCTCAACCTTTCTAATGCTGTGACCCCTTAGTACAGTTGCTCATGTTGGGGTGACCCCTCAATCATGTCTAGTGCCAATTCTCCCAACAGAGCTTTAAGCTGATTGGCAGGAAGGTCAGAGGGGCACCCCGACGGTAAACACCTGATTGGTTGGATTGTAAAAATATGTTCCAAGGCGCCAGAATAGACGCTTTAGTTCCTAACACGATGGGAATTTTGTTTTTCTCCCAGTCTTAGGCGACCCCTGTGAAATGGTCTTTTTACCCTCAAAGGGGTCCCAACCCCCAGTTTGAGAGCCACTGAGTTAAATGGACTGTGGGGAATTATATTTGGGAGTGGTTGTCGCAGCAAATTCTGAATAGCTTAGATTTCTGTCTGGTGGGAGGGAAATTTGTTCAGCATGTCTGTATTGCCTGTATATATACACATACACACACACTCACACAGACTCACACTTGAGAATTAGACTGAAACTATCCCCTTCACCTACCTCCACACAAACCTTCTTTTTGGTCTGTGGCACTAAGGCCCAAGCAGTCATTCCTTATAGTCAATTCCATAGGTGACAGGCATCCCCCTCAGGCAATTCCTTCACTTGAAGAGATAGCAGAAAAGAGATCTCTAAAATCCAAGCCCTGGTTGTAACTCACAAATTATGCTGCCCAGTTGTCCAGTAAAGCAGGATATGTTGCACTGGTGGTCTTATGAGAAGGAGTCAGTGGTGAAATCTAAAAATTTTCCCTACTGGTTCTGTGGGTGTGTCTTGGGCGGTGTGTTTTGGTGGTCATGGTCATATGACCACATGAGCTCAAAAACCAACATTTATATTTCACACATAAACAATACAAAAGCCACACAACTGACTCATACACAATGCAAAATAATCTAGCTTCACACAAAATTTCCCCTGCAGTGACATGCACAAACCTCACAGGGTCATAGGCAGCTCAAAACTATCACACTTTACATAAAAATAAACCAACTATCACACTTTGCACAAAAATAACCCAAAAGCCCCACAACTGACTCACACACAACTGATTCGCACACAATGCAGAAGCAGCTGTACTTCACACAAAATGGCCTCTGCAACAAAGCAGGAAGTTCACAGAGTCACAGTTCCCTCAAATAGGTAGTTTTAAAAAAATGCTTTAAAAAAGTAAAAAAAAAAGTTCCGATAATCCCCTTCTCAACTGATTGTCAAACAACTGAGTGTCTGGACTTTTTTTTCTTTTAACCCTTTAAAGCATTTTTTATACTACCAGCTCCATAGAATAGGTAGTAAAAATGCTTTTTAAAAAGTAAAAAAAAAAAAGGTTCATCAGCTGTGACAATCATGTGCTGCACATGGTGGAAAACCTTTTTTAAACTTTTAAAGTATTTTTGCTAATGGAAAACTGGAAGTATTTTGTTACTAACTGTTCAGGAGAACTGGCTGGATCTGATAGCATTTCATCCCTGGCAGGAGTCCCAGAGCTCATTGTGTGTAATTTAAAAAATACTAAATAGTCTGGATTTCACACTGGCTAACCTCAATTTGGATTCACAAATCTTGGATGCACTAAAGTAAGAGCTAAGCTGGTTCAAGAACTAACCCTTGAAAATGGGCAAAAGCGTGGCTGCAAAGAATTTTGGGGCTTGTGCTTGCTTCAAACCTGTGGAAGCTCACAAAAAGTGACATCAAACCAGGGGTAGGTTCTAATTTACCGCACTGCTGGTCAGTGTTCCCTCTAATTTTTTTTGGGGGGGGAGGGATGGGCGGAAAAGTATAGTGTCTGAGCGACAGTCCCTTTGGGACTGGGCGGCACAGAAATAATAAATAAACAAACAAACAAACAAACAAACAAACAAAAAACCCACCCTGTTTTGCCTCAGAGAATTTCAAAATAAAATACTGTACTGAGTGTCTATAACAGTGAGCTCATAATAGGGCAACTCTATCAATATCAAAATGCCACTTAAATAGTTGAGCTAGTTTCAAACTAGATTTTGATTTTCTTTCTCTCTTCCTTACTCCCATTCTTTTTCTTTCTTTTCCTTCCTCTCTTTTTTCTATCTGTTTCTCTCTCTTCATCTTTTCCTCTCTCTCTCCTTCCCTCTCACTCTTTCCCTTTCGGCTTCTGGGCAGGTTTGGAAAACTCTGAGTTGATGATGATTTTTAAGTGAGCAATTGCTCACTGCTCAGCTTAGAGGGAACTATGCTGCTGGTTCACTTCCTTCTGTGTTGCATGGCTATGGCTCGTGGGCGTGCATGTGCTTTGTTTATGTGCATATGTAATGGCAAAATATCTGAAAAAAAATTCCGAAAAGCCGAAAACATGCATGGACAGTGCTGAAAACTTAGCTTCTTATCATGTGCAGAAATAAAAGCCTGGGAAAAAAATCTCTCCAAAAAACCCAACAACGCCCTCCCCCGTCCATCTGAAAAAGAATTTTTAAAATGGTGGCACCCACGGACCAGCATTGACCAAGCTGGTTCTGTGACATCATCACAACATCAGCAATGGTTTGCTACTGGTTTTGGTGAACCAGCAGGAAACCACCTCTGCATCAAACATCTGGAAATAATTGGCAAAGGAAAATTGGATACTGTAAATCAAGGGTCCCCAAACTTGGCAATTTTAAGGCTTGTGGACTTCAACTCCTAGAATTCTCCATCCAGCAAGGCTGGCTGGAGAATTCTGGGAGTTGAAGTCCACAAGTCTTAAAGTTGCCAAGTATGAAGACCTCTGCTGTAAATTTTTTTCCAGAACTTTCCCTCTGGTTGCTAGGTAGACCTTCATGGTTGAAAACTCTCCTTTTGACAGTAGTACCTAATCCCTCCACCATAGCAGGAAAATACCAATCTTCAGAATGATATTTTATAAATATTCCTTGAATCCAAAAATTATTTTATTAACAACAACAACAATAAAAAAACATACAATACCAAAAATAAAGTATATATGTATTTCAAAGTTGAACTGTAGAGACTTGGTGCCATCTGAGTTTGGATGTTGGCAATGCAGGACAAAAGAGAATGGATGAAAACTGATCAAGGATAGAAGCAAACTAGAAGTAAGAAATTTCTTAGACTAATTAATCAGTGGATGTTAGAATAATTAATCAGTGGATCCACTTGCCTCCACAAGTTGTGAATTTTCAAACACTACAAGTTTTAAAGAAGAGATTAGACAATCATTTGTCTGAAATGGTATTATTTTTTCTGCCTGAGCCGTGAGTTGGACTAGAAGACCTCCAAGGTCCCTCCTAACTCTGGTATTTTGTTTGCTTGTAGATGTTTTATTACTAGACCAGGTAACATCTTTCATGCTCATTTCACTGAATATGCTACCTAATCTGGTAATGAAACGTCTGAAAGAAAATGGCCACACTCAGACTCCACAAAAAGGAGGATCTAAAATTCTAGCCTTGTTCCTTTGGAGTATTTCAGCCTTGTTCCTTTAGAGCAGTGTTTCCCAACCTTGCCAACTTGAAGATATCTGGATTTCAACTCCCAGAATTCCCCAGCCAGCATTCACTGGCTGGGGAATTCTGGGAGTTGAAGTCCAAATATCTTCAGGTTGCCAAGGTTGGGAAACACTGCTTTAGAGTATATAACCCTCTTTCCACTGCTCAGAGATAGACAAAAATAACTCTGGGTGAAATGAATGGCTGTACAGTGGAACCCCGACATAAGAGCTGCTCTACTTAAGAGCAACTCGAGATAAGAGCTGGGAGGGGAGAGATATTTTTGTTCTACTTACAAGCCCAAATTCGAGATACAAGCGCCAAGGAGCTGTCTCCTGAAGCCGAACGCTAACTTCCGCGTTCGGCTTCAGGAGACAGCTGCGAAGCGGCGCACGTGTTTTAAAAGGTTGCAGCCGGCCTGGGGGGCTCGGGGGTGCTTGCAGCCAGCCTGGGGGGCTTGCCAGCACCCCCCCGAGCCCCCCAGGCTGGCTGCAACCTTTTAAAACACGCACGCGGCTTCGCAGCTGTCTCCTGAAGCTGAACGCGGAAGTTAGCTCTTTTTCTTTCTCTCTTTTACCTTCCCTTCCTCTATTTCTTCTTTTCTTTCTCCTTCCCACCTTCTTCCCTCCCTCCCTTCACTCATTCCTCTCTTACTCTCCCCTTTCATAAGTTTCCTTGCTTCCTTCCTCTGTTCCTGTCCCTTCCCTCTTTCCTTCCTTCCTTCCCACCCTCCGTCCATTCATTTATCCCATTCCTCTCTTGATCGCTTAAAGCCGGTCCGTGGTGCAAAAAGGGTTGGGGACCTCTGTCCTACAGGATTGGGTGGCAGAGAAGTTGAACATATGTAAATTTAAAAGTTTAAGGAAGTTTACAAGTTAAGTGAAAGAAACTTCATTATTCATTTATATGTACATGTACATTTCTTCATTAAAAACTTGTCTTTCTGCATAATTTAGACTAACTTTGTGAGTTTTTTGAGGGCTGGAACCAATTTAAATTATTTACATTAATTCCTATGGGGAAAAGTCGTTCGAGATAAGAGCTGCTCGACTTAAGAGCCCAGGTCAGGAACGAATTAAACTCGTATCTCGAGGTACCACTGTACTTAGGAGAAAAGAAAGGTGATTTAAATTTTGTGTCATTTTTCAAGCACTGCAAATTATGGCATAGTGGTAGATATTATTCATAAGTCAGTAGTTTCAGCAGGCGGTTTTTGCATTAAAAAATGGCAGAAGACTCATGAACAGCAACTGAGTTCCATCCTGTTAGACCAGTTTCAACTTTACACCCAAAAGCTGCTATCACACCCAAATCTGAAGATTAATGATTCCTATTGTTAGACTGTAAAAGGACACTAGTTGGATTGAATGAAAGAGAAAAACAGTGAGGAAGTGAGAACGGGCGGGTATTGAAATTATGTGGATGGGTGATGAGTTTAACTTTCTGTATATTTAAACACAGAATAGCAAGCACAATATTTTTCAGGAGATTGTCGTAAGCCTGTTTTCAACTCTCACCACTTGAAACTATTAGGCAATAACAGCTAGCAGAGTGGCATTATTCCCATTCCCATATTTGGGTCACCCCAAAGAAGAGTTATTTCAAATCATGTTCTATCTGAGTCATGTTCTATCTGAGTATCCAAGTTCAAGGAGGTTTTTTTGGGAAGGAAGTAGGATGATACAAAGGTAGGTAGGAGGCAGGGGTGGATTGGCCTTACCTGCTGCTACTGGTGCACTGCATCATGAAGAGTTGCAAGTATGCTATGCATGCATAGCACATATGCAATAAGCAAAAACACACTGAAATCTCAGGAGGAGACCTAAGCGCAGAAGCAAAAAGGTCACTGAAATCTCACAAATTGAACAATCTGGCAGCCACTACCAGTGCTCAGCTGCCTACCACACCAGTAGCAACCCACCCTGGTAGGCGGTAAGAAGAAATTGAAGGCAGGCAGGCAGGTAGGCCATAGGTAGGTAAGTAAGTAAGTAAGTAAGTAAGTAAGTAAGTAAGTAAGTAAGTAAGTAAGTAAGTAAGTAAGTAAGTGGGAGAATGTGGCTGAGAAACAATATATGTCTTAGAAAAACCCATCTACCTTATATACTGCAAACAATAAATAAGTCTGAAATACATAGCACCATGCTGTACATTTAGTAAACCTTAAAGCCATTTCATGAAATAACTTTTCTAAGAACGTTGGTGCCAGCAGCAATTTTGTTTTAAAAGAAGCAATCTCTCCCTCTCCAGTTTTAAAAGTAGAGAGTATTTAAAGCAGGAGTAGGCAAACTGTCATTTAAGCAAAGTGTGAATTATAATGCTTAATAACTGTAGTGTGGAGTCTCAAAATAAGGAATGGAGTAGCTGTGCCTTGTTATTTGTTCAAACTGTCAGATTTGTTCAAATTTTTTTAAATTTTAAGCAAGAATAAGATGTGGTGCTGGCTATCAATTTGGCTGATTCAAAAAGAGATTGGATAAATTAATGAGTGTCATGGAGATCAGTGGCTTTTTAGCATGGCAGTGGGACCGCTTTGAAGATTATCTGTGGGAAATGACTGAGCCTCCTTGTGCAATTGCTACCATGAGAACAGACTGCTAGATTGGGTGGACCAGGAATTCTATCCAGAAAAACACTGCTTCTATTTTGATGTTCCAAGGCAGTGTTTTTCAACCTTGGCAGTTTCAATATGTGTGGATTTCAACTTTCAGAATTTCCCAACCAGCTATGAACAATTTTCCAATTGCTAACGTTGAGAATCATTGTTCTAAGGACTTCTTGCTTTCCCCTGTAATTAATACACACGAACACAGCTCCAAGAACATTTGGAATTCAGTGTTTTTTACTAGCACTTTTTAATGGAAACATCCTAAGGATTCTGGGAAGTGCAAAAATGAGGTAGATGGACAAACATAATGAATGGCCATATATGGTATAAAATGTTGGAATAAAAATTTCCTGAGCACATTTACATCAATCCTTTCACACATTAAATTCTACTTCTGTTTCAACATTCTTGATTCTAGCAACATAATTTAATGGGTTTTTTTAAAAAAAAGAAAAACAAACCAGTGTGCTACTAGTACTAATAGATGTTGATCAATCTTCTGCCTAATATGGTTTTAAATCACTAACAATTTTGGGAAATTTTTGAATGGAATTTTCTGTTGGATTTCTCCTATTCTTAAAGGTGCCTTGGAATGTATCCTTTCCCCCCCTCTGCATTGACTTTCTAATCTAAATTTCTTCCCCAAGATGCTGGGTGATTCTCACAAGTAAACAAAGGTACTGCAGCATCTTTGGCAATAAGATACCTTATTTCACTGTCATAACTGCAAAGCAAAACCATCCGTACCAGTAAGAGAAATGAAATATTTCCTCTTGAATGCTCTTTGGGGTAGAGTGCATTGCAGTAATCTAAACAAAAGGTTACAAGGACATGAATCACTGTGAGCAGGCCTCCAGGAAGTGTACAAGTGTAAGTGTGCAAAGGGTCTCCTCCTATCCAGTGCTCTCACCAGCACTGGTGATGTTGCTTAATCTGAGCAATGAATCATCTGCAAAAAGGCAATCAAGCTCAGAGAGTATCAAGGACCCTTCACTTAAATCCTAATCTACAAACATTCTCCTTTATTACTTCCTGTTACGTGTGCTGCTGCATAGGTAGTTGCTATGGTCTTCTCACAAGAAGGTCCATAAAAAGTGTGATGCTCATAGTTTGCCTGGCCATCTAGATTCTTAGAGAGTGACTAGGTAGAACTGTCACATGAGGAAAAAGGTGTGCAAAACAGAACAGTAAAAGAAAAGTTAATTGCTTTTCTTGCTTCACTTATCAAATCCTCTTGAGTTGCACTATATATGCATCTGTTTTCAAGTGTCATATCCCACTGAATAGTCTGGTAGTATTCCTTCCTTCCTTCCTTCCCTCATTCATTCATTCATTCATTCATTCATTCATTCATTCATTCATTCATTCAAATCACCCATCTCAGGCAATGACTTTGTGTGGTTTACAATTAAAAATGCTACAATTAAAACAATAAAAACATTCTAAAACAATAACTATTAAAAAACACACCCAAAATAAATACTGTATGTGCAGCAGCTGAGATACTTGGTCAGTTAATAATTAAGCCAGGCAATAAGGACCTTAACACATTCAGTGCCTTAGGCTTGGGAATTCCATCAGGTTTTAAAAGCCTTAAAAAGGCTAACAAGGTTGGGGGCATTCTAATTTCCAAGGGAAGACCCATCTTACTGCAGAAAAGACCCATCTTCTAATCCCTGCCAGCTGACATCTTCTAACTGATTGTGTATCTGCAGCATACCCAATCTACTAGATCGAATTGGATAGGTAGACACCCTTGGAAAAAGGTAGGCCCTCTGATAACGTGGTCCCAAGCCATGAAGGGTTTTCAAGGTGCAGCTAGTGCCTTCAATGGCACCTATAAAAATAGTGCTAACCAATGCAGTTCACACAGTAGTGATGTTATGTATGCTTTATTTAGTAACTGCACAAACATATTCTGCATCAGTTGAACTTTCTGAGTCCTCTTTGGGAAAAACCCATGTAGAGTGTATTGCAGCAGTGTAAACAAAAGATTACAAGGACTTGACTAATTGTGAGCAAGACCTCCTGATCTAGAAGTGGTTGCAACTGATGTACAACCTGACAGTGTGCAAAGGCTATTCTAACCATGGCTACTACCTGCTCTTTGAAATGATCCATCAGTTTAGGAGGAGCAGCAGATTGCAGATCTGTCTGGACTACTGTGACCCCATCCAGAACTAAAGATGGAAGAACTTTTTCTCCTGAGGGTTATACCAACAGCCCAATTGCTAAGGCTGATTCACAGTCTGTTTTACTTCATCCATTTCCAAAAACTTCTAGATACTAGAAAGGATGTCAATAAGGGGTTGAGGTAGAGATATAAAGCTGGATGTCTTCTGCATAATGATGATATCTCAACCTCCCCAAACTGATGGACCACCACACCTAGTGACCTCATATAAATGTTAAACAGAAGGGGAGAGAGTAGGGGCTATAGGCTGGATCTCATTCCCTGCAGCAATTACAGCATTTATTATAACAAAATCATTTATTAAGTTGACTAAATATGAAATGCAGTTCTTGGATGGATATATACCAAACAAATGAGTCATAATATAACAAATGCCACACATGTTCCCATGTCTACCACTGAATCTGTTCTAGGAACTGGAAAGGTTGTGGGTTCCTCTGTTCCAATACTCTACTTCAAGTACTATTTCTGGAGTGGAGAATTCAATCCATGAGAAATGGGGATGGTGAGAGCAAGGAGGGTAAGGAAATGCTCCTGAAGACCCATCAATTTCATGAGTATCATACCAAAAGTGGCATGCTGAAGTGAATTCTTTCTCACAGTAAGGAAGGAAAAAAAATTAAATCCTTTGTTTCCTCATTGACAATTCTGACAATTTCAGTTTTCTTCCAAAATGTAGGATTAAAAAAAATAATCGGAAATAGCTTCCTAGGAGAAAGCACTGCCTTCTCTCCTTTAAAAAGTCTGCTGAGATAATAGCAGCAAAACAATAGTGGCAGCAAAGATGGAGATGAAATTGAAACTTCCAGTAGAGACACCATCACTGGTGCTATTGTTGTTTACTCTGGACCAATGGGTGTTCCTGAGCTCTGGTATATGAGTTTGGATCCATTGTTGGTAGTATGGCACTCTTGCATAAACTCCAGGACGGTTCTTCTGGGCACATCCATCTCCCCAGCTCACTACTCCGGCAATAAGCCAAAAATCTTCCACCCGGCAGGCCAGTGGACCACCTGAATCACCCTGTGCCAAAAGAGCAGCATTGAAAGAAAAATATTGGCAATGATGGAAGCAAATATATATCTTTGTATACCACCAATACGCATGTGACAAAACAAACAAACACAAATAAATAAACAAATGCTTATTATAAATGCTGCACGATGAAGAACAGGGAGGGGTATGTTACTGAAATACAGCAGAGATAAATGGTTTCTGCTACTTTGAGAGTTGCACTGAAATAGGGTTACCTGAAGTTGAAGAAGTCTATTAATCTACAGGAGTTCAAATTTGGCCCTATTTCTATTTTTCAAAAATGTAATAAATCATAAATTCCATTTTAATAGTCCTAGTAGTTTCTGCAAAAGCATGATGCCCACTTCAAAAACATGCTACATAAACATTGTAGCAAGGTCCAATGGAGATCCTCAGTCATCCGGGTCATGCTTTTTCAAAAGGCAACTGGACTTTGTTTTTTTTAAAGACATTTCACTTCTCCTCTAAGAAGCTTCTTTGGTTCTGACTGAATTGTAGAGCATGGAAAGATGTGTATTTCTTACAGTCATCTGGCATTAGCAGTCTTTATGAGAGTCTTGGAAATTTATCTGTGTCCTCAGGCTAACCTGAATTATGCAATCACACAATCCTTTCAGCAGGTTCAAGAATGTTCCACACCCAATTGCATTATTCAGATGATCCTGAGGGCAGAGATAAATCTCCACATTTGTGAACAACTCCCAGAAAGAGTGCTAATGACCAGATAAGGGCAAGGGATATAAACCATTCCATCCACCACCATTCACTCAGAATCGAGGAAGCTTCTTTGATGAGAAGTGAAAGGTCTTCAAGAAAAACCTAAGTCCAGTTGCCTTTTGAAAAAGTACCTTTACTACATTGTAACCCAGGTTGACCTAACCATTACTGGCCTACATCTTATCATTAGCATGGAATATGAAATATGGACCAAAATGTAATCCAGCTTTCATCTTTACTATCCTGTTAAAAATACATATAAAAGTGAGATGAAAATGTTCTTTTTATATTTGCATATGTGTGTGTGTGCCTTTCAGATTACAAGGAGCAAAGATTCCATATTTAGACTTCAAAAATCCAGATAATTACCTGAAGATAGCAAAGATAATCTTGGCTATTGTATGGTGATTATACAAAGTTTTGCAGCCCAACTATCCTTACTAGAATTATTCTGGAATTAAACATTGATAGCAAATAAAGAAGCTGCCCAAATCTCTGTACATGTATATTCTAATTAATTTTATAATATACATGTAATTAATTTGAATCCAGCAAAATCTTAACCTGGCAAGCATCCTGTTGTCCAGCAGCATAGCCAGCACATATCATATCTTCTTTAATTTGTCTTGAGGCCCTGGGCTGTCTAGAGTCCTGGCGGTAGAGATAGTTGCATTTTTTTGTGCTGATTATGGGAATTTCTAGCTTTTGTAGTATATCAGAGTTCTGCCGTCCTTCTGCAAAGGGAGTAAATGAAGAGATTTCATTTAAAGGAACCACTAGAACGTTTTTACGTCTGATTCTTATATACTTAATCTGTTCTTAATTCTTGCTTTAAAAAACTTTACTATCCTCTGTATACAGTAACTCTGGATGGATAAAAAAGATTTTTGCAACAAAATTTTGTATATGTAGCCTTTGGGCTCTTGTCAGATATTAGGTGAAGAAAACAAATTGTCAGGGCAAACGTTTTAAAATGTTAAATAATGGCTACTCAATAACCTTGTGATGTACTACATACACAATGCACATCCACATCCACACACACATATAAAATTATTGTATAACATAAAGTTAAATTAATATTCTCTATGATATGTATACATAAATTATATAATATATATTTATAATAAATTATTAAATTATTATTATTATGTGTGTGTGTATGTTTTTGTAGACAATTTATATATATATATATATATAAATTATATAATATATATTTATATTTATATATATATATGTCCTATGCCACCCAACTCCATAGGGACTCTGGGAATTACCCTAGTAGTAGTTAAAATTCTGTAGTTTCATTTGTCTTTCCATACGTACTCCTAAGTATGCGTCGAATGAAGGGGCTCTCAGCTGAATAACAGCTCTTTTATTTGGCATCCTGGCACAATATGAGAGAAGGTGAATGCAGAGCTGTCCGGCAGTTCCCTCATTTAAAGGGAGCAGCAGTCTGACAGCTCAGCCACTCAGAGCCCTTGAATTTCCCACCTGTATTGAGCACCGATCAATTTAAACTTACCAGTTATTTCCCACCTAAAAGATGGACCAGAGGGAAACCTTTCTCCCAGGTTTCCCCTCCCCATTATCATATTCAACACCTACCTTTGCTTCGGATGTTCCCCCAGCCAGTGACCCAACACTTCTGTCCTGGTTGGAAGTTGATGCTGGCGCCAGGGACACAGATTGGGCTGATCTGTTGGCTAAGAGGCAGTCGCTGCTCCAGTTGGATGAGGGCAATGTCTCCAATTCTTGAATTCCCTTCATAAGTGGGATTGAGAATAATGCGCTTCACAGACGCTATGATTGAATGAGGCCCTGGGTCAGAAAGCTTCAGTGCTCCAACTAGCACAGTAAAATTAGAAGGATTGTTGATCCTGAGAGGCACAAAGTGAGAAAAAAGAAGACTATATATGACAAATGGAATTATTTTTGGTGCAAAATAAGATGAGCACTGAACCAAAGTACAAAAGAGACCCTTCATTGTTTTTTAATCTCTCTCTCCCCCCTCTTTCTCTCCCTTCCTCTATCTTTCTCTCTCCTTTTCTCCCCTCCCTCCCACTCTAGCACGCATGGCTGACACTTTCTGACTCAATTGGTTGATTCTTGCTCGGAATATGTCAGATTTGTAGCTTTAACTGGGATGAATGGAAAAATAGCTAGAACATGAAACCCCCCCAAACTGAACACCCCATTGGGAAAATAGGTTATGTATTGGGAAACACAACATACACTCTACTGACTGGACCAAGTATAAAGTATAGGTATCCCTTGCACAACTCTAAGGGGCAGTGCTCATCTTCGTTTCAAAGCTGAAGAGCTAGCGCTGTCTGAAGACGCCTCCGCGGTCATGTGGCTGGCATGACTAAACATCAAGGGCGCACAGAATGCTGTTATCTTCTCATCAAAGGTGATCCCTATTTTTCTGCTTACATTTTTACATGTTGTCAAACTGCTAGGTTGGCAGAAGCTGGGACAAGTAACGGGAGCTCACGCTGTTACGCAGTGCTAGGGATTCAAACCACCGAACTACTGACCTTTCTGATTGACAAGCCCACTGAGCCACTGTGCCACTGCTGAACCAGGGGGACATATCAAATGAGGAATTAATCTATTTTGCAACAGGAGGACAATCTCTCTTCTCTATAATCCAAATATCCTGAAGGAAGTTTCTATTATTAATCAACAGGATTTATGCTTTTATAATTAATATTTTTCTTATTTTTTAAAAAAATCCTTAGAAATAAAGAACAACAAAATCAGTGGGGAAAATGAAAATATTCTTTAAAACATACTCCAAAGACTGCAAAAAATAAGTAGTAAAAGTCTTTTTTAAGTTGTATCTTCAACTGTGAAGTTAAATTAGTCATGATCAAATTTTCAGTTTCACCTCAAACTGATTCAAATGCAGGTTGATATCAAGTCATTTAATTTTTCAGGTTCACCATGTTACTGAATTTTTCTGGGCTTAGAAGCTAGGCAGGATGAGGCTTGCTTGATGGTTCTTGGGAAAAAGATCACATGAAACCTCAGATTTTTCTGAGACGCTAAAAAATATCAGAACAGTGGCTAATTGCTTATTTAGTTTTTCCTACATCTGCAGTTCGAGGGCACTTTTATCTTTATAGTTAATATTATTGCTGTAATAACATTATGAAAAATGCAAGAACTTGTCCAGGCAGTCAATAAGTGTGAAGACTGACTGGAAGCACCTACCCTACAAAATATAGGAAAAAATGCAGTCTTTGTTTTCCTTAATGGCCGGGATTGTAGTGAATATAAAGGATGGTCTTGAAGAACAGAAAAAAGTTCCATTACCAATGCAGTGATCAGATAAACAAGCTTCAGCCTAGGTCAAAAAGGGGATGTATGAAAATAGCTCATATTAGCTCATATTAGCTCCCATCATTGACCTGAAGGTAAAAGAGTGAGGAAGGGGAGCACATCCAGAACTGGTAACATTCTATTAGTATAGTTCTAATCAAAAGTAGTTTTAGATCTACACAGTGTTTGTTTCTTAGTTTAGAGTTAGACTACCATGTATGGCTTATAACCATTATTAAGTGATGTGCCGGTGCCTGGAGGCTGTTGGGGCCTGGATGGGTGTCAACAGACTCAAACTCAACCCGGATAAGACGGAGTGGCTGTGGGTTTTGCCTCCCAAGGACAATCCCATCTGTCCGTCCATTACCCTGGGGGGGGGGAATTATTGACCCCCTCAGAGAGGGTCCGCAACTTGGGCGTCCTCCTCGATCCACAGCTCACATTAGAAAACCATCTCTCAGCTGTGGCAAGGGGGGCGTTTGTCCAGGTTCGCCTGGTGCACCAGTTGCGGCCCTATTTGGACCGGGACTCATTGCTCACAGTCACTCATGTCCTCATCACCTCGAGGTTCGACTACTGTAATGCTCTCTACATGGGGCTACCTTTGAAAAGTGTTCGGAAACTTCAGATCGTGCAGAACGCAGCTGCGAGAGCAGTCATGGGCTTACCTAGGTATGCCCATGTTTCACCATCACTCCACAGTCTGCATTGGCTGCCGATCAATTTCCGGTCACAATTCAAAGTGTTGGTCATGACCTTTAAAGCCCTTCATGGCATTGGGCCAGAATATCTCCGAGACCGCCTCCTGCCGCACGAATCCCAGCGACTGATTAGGTCCCACAGAGTGGGCCTTCTCCGGGTCCCGTCAACTAAACAATGTTGGTTGGCGGGCCCCAGGGGAAGAGCCTTCTCTGTGGCGGCACCAGCTCTCTGGAACCAACTCCCCCCCGGAGATCAGAACTGCCCCTACTCTTCCTGCCTTCCGTAAACTCCTCAAAACCCACCTTTGCCGTCAGGCATGGGGGAATTGAAACATCTCCCCCTGGGCATGTTTAATTTATATATGGTATGCTTGTGTGTGTGTCTGTTAGTTAGTATATCGGGTTTTTTAAAGCTTTAAATATTTTAACTGATTGGATTATTTATGATTTGTACTACTTGCTGTGAGCCGCCCCGAGTCTTCGGAGAGGGGCGGCATACAAATCCAAATAATAAATAAATAATAAATAAATTAAATAAGGAGTCCGATTTAGAAGACTGCCTGTGAATTCCCAGGCAGGCTGGGAAGGCACTGGGATACTTTGGAAAGCTGCATTTGAAACTCTGCCAAGAATTTTGTTTCCCCAAGAAACATGATTGAAGGATAGCCAGCAGATTGTAGAGTGCATACTTACTGACTAAAACAATGTGAGGCTGTGAGGATCCACTGATCTGTGATAAGAGAACCACCACAGTGATGTTCCCCATTCAACTTGATGCTCACTTGCCAAGGCCATTCTCCGTCCCGGGAATCTGTACCCCCTACAATCCGGTTCAAATAGCCTTGTTTTCCACAAACTGAAAAAAAGAGAGAAAGATTTACTGTTCCTGTAGAATTACGTGGTATTTCATGGTTATCTGGATTTTAGGTTTTTACTCTTCTATCATCTTGGAATTGTGAAAAAATCTGAAATTTAAAAGGTATGAATCTATAAATTCTTAAGTGTTTTGCTGCCCGATGGCCAACCTCTTCTTGACTATGAGGAGAAAGTCCCCAAAGGGGAAACTAGAAATAAACACCAGTTTATTTCTGTTTACTCCACATTTCCATTTTCCTCTGCTTTTCTTTTTACTTCCTCTTTGGGCCCTCTCCTCTAACTACATTTAGCCAAAGACTTTCATCCTTAGCCTATTTTTTATTGGTCCACTCATCTATTTTTCCTTAATATTCTACATTGCCAATCCAGGAACCATTTTTCCACCTCCAATCTTGTTCCTTATTCAACCTCCTTCACATTTCTTAAAGAATCCTTTAGGTTCCTCCAACTTTTAATTCGTTTTTGTAATTTTGAGCCTGGTGATGATGGACTGGAGTGCATGTGGAACACGTGACTAACAACATTCCATAAATGACTTTGACGTTAGTAAAGGCAATATTCGATATTTTTTCAGCTTTAACTGAAGATACGGTACTGTCATTATTTCTATTATATAGTTTCTAAGATGGCTATTCTTTACAGAATATTATATTAGAATTTAGTAGGATAATCTTTCTAATCAATAACACACTAACAAGTCAATATGCAAGCAGATATAATTGATGCTCACCTCTGGGAGTAGAGCTTGGTTCAACATCTAAAAAAAAGAGAGATATAAAAACATGAGAGTTGCAGTTTAGATTGCTATTTTAATTCAATGGAAGTAATTTGGAAATGGCTAAGTATTTCTTTTTTAAAAAAGGATATCTTTATATAGGTTAAAAATGAAACAGAGATAAATATAAATATGACATATCAATCATATATGTTGTATTATGACAGAAATAGAAGAAAAGAGAAGGAAGAAAACTAAAAGATAGAAAAGGTATAGTAGAAAGGGGAAGTTTGGGGAAAGAAAAATGAAAAGGGGGATTGAGAAAAAAATGAGAAAAGGAGAAGACATGCTGGCTATTTAACTGGCACTTCCGTAATGCTTGTGCGTGTGTCTGTTAGTACATGGGGTTTTTTAAAGCTTTAAATATTTTAACTGATTGGATTATTGTGATTTGTACTACTTGTTGTGAGTCGCCCCGAGTCTTCGGAGAGGGGCGGCATACAAATCCAAATAATAAATAAATAAAATAAATAAATATACGACCTCTGATTTAAATATGTAGTTAGTGTAAATTTCCCTTGATTTTTATTAGTTCATTGCATGGTGTTAGTTAAATCTTTGTAGATATTGTTGGTGTTTATCTTACAAGAAAGTTCTTGTCCGTGCACTCAATATTTTAGGGTTTTGTTCATAATGTTCTTATTTTGTCTAAAGGCTATGTCGATCAATGTCTTTTGTAAGTTATGTGAAATGTTTGTTTTCTTTTCATGGTGTGTTGCCAGTACATGAAATCGTTGTTGAACAATCTACTTTTTAAATAATGTTTAGGGTTTTTTTGTCTTAGCTAGTGATACCATTTCTCCCAGGCCTTGTAGAAGTCGGTTTCATACCTATTTTGCATCTCCATTGTCAATTTTGATAATTCTACGCATAGCCCAACCATCTTAAACCTCTTAATTAAAATCAAGTACAGTATTTCTTATATTTGACCTACTTATAAATATTTATCAGATTTATCTAGCTGACCATTTCACTGATGTAATTTTCAGTGAGGTACAATTAAAACAAAAAACCAGAGTTTTAAAAACCATTTAAGTTAACCATTTAAAAAGTTATTAAAAAATAAACATTAACAACACCAGGCAAGGTCTTCAACATTTCACCAAGTCCCTATTTCTATGGGTCACCGAACCCTACTGACAAAATCAGGTTTTAAGGGATTTCCAGAAAGGCAATGAGTCAGGACCAATTTTACCGGGGGTTGGGGCAGTGAGTGCAATGACAAAAAAGGCTTGTCTTCTGGGGCCCATCAAATGAAACTTCATAACATAAAGGACCCATAATATTCCCATTGAGCTAGAATTGATGCAATGGGTATGTAACTGCAGAGAAGTAATCCCTCAAATAACCATACCACACAAGCATTTAAAGGTCAAAATCAGCACCTTGAATTGAACCCAGAACCAAACTATCAACTTATAAAGCCCTACAATGGCATCAGACCAGAATACCTCCAGGACTGCCTTCTGCCGCACGAATCCCAGTGGCCAATTAGGTCCTACAGAGTTGGCTTTCTCTGGGTCCCGTCGACTAAACAATGTTGGCTGGCGGGTCCCAGGGGAAGAGCCTTCTGTTTGGCAGCCCCAGCCCTCTGGAATCAACTACCTCCAGAGATTCAAACAGCCCTCACCCTCCTCACCTTCCGTAAAATGCTGAAGACTCACCTTTGTCGCCAGGCATGGGGATAACTACCTCCCCCCCTTCGTTGTGTTTTCCGACCTCTGTTGTATGATGGATTAGGTTGAATGTGTACGATTGTGTAGTTGGGGATTTTATAATACTGGTTATGTTTATTAATGTTTTTAATTGATTTTTACATTTTATTATTAGATTTGTAATGTATTGTGTTATTGTTGTGTTGTGAGCCGCCCCGAGTCTTCGGAGAGGGACGGCATACAAATCTAATAAATACTACTACTGCTACTGCTACTACTACTAATAATAATAATAATGATGCAGGCCAGGGAGCAAAAATGTAATTTAATTTAATGCATATAATTGGTTACACTGTGACCAGGGTAGGAATAACTGAGAGTAAAGATAGTCTTTGACATGAGCCTAGAATTATTATTGTAAGTCTTGCTGGTCATCAATGGGATACCACATACCCATGCCTGATTTTACAACCTTTTTTGCTTGTTAAGCGAAAGCCATGATTGTTAAATGGATCCATTGTCAATAAACAGGCTGTTTCTTTGTTTGTTTATTGATTTGAGATTTGATTTGATTTGATTTGAATGCTGCCCTACTCGGAAGACTTGGGGCGGCTCACAGCATATAATATAACAATACAACACAATGGCAAATCTAATAAAATTTAAAATTACAGTTTAAAAGTCCAATATTTTAAAACAATCATACCAGTTCAGTCATACAACATATATCTCATTTCATTGGCCAGGGGTCTGAGACATAATTGCCCCAAGCCTGGCGACATATGTGAGTCTTAAGACTCTTACAGAAGGCAAGAAGGGTGGGGGCAGTGCGAATCTCTGGGGGGAGCTGATTCCAGAGGGCTGGGCCCCCCACAGAGAAGACTCTTCCCCTAGGCGCTGCCAAGCAACATTGTCTGCTTGACGGGACCTGGAGAAGGCCAACTCTGTGGGACTTAATCGGTTGCTGGGACTCATACGATGGAAACTAGAAATAAACACCAGTTTCCAGCAAAAAATGTAAATCACAAATGGTCATTAATGTGGTTTGATTATTAAATGCTCCAAATGCAGTCATGTGATCACAGGAGAGTTCCAGCCATTGGAATTTGAATCTGGATCACAAGCAGCCCTGGAGAAGTCCATCATAACTTTGAATAGTTGCTAAGTGATCAGTTATAAGTGGAGGATTACTTCTAGGGTCTACAGGAACAGGCACAATTGAGTATGGACACGAAGTTGTGCAAAAGCCCTCCAAGCCACTCCTGACACATGCTCTTTAAACAAGAATTGTGAGTCCAGAAATTGCTCATACAGTCCAGGGAATTATAAATCTATCCATTAAAATATGGTAAAGCTCTGCAAGGCTCCTAAACCCAAATTACTCAGTTTTGCCAGGATTGGGCTGAAAATTGCTCTTCTCCATCGATACTCCCAGAGTTTTTAGGCATTAAAAGAGGGTATCAAGAGCACTGTTTAGTTTTCCAGGGGCAGAGATGTATAATTGGATATCATCAGCATACAAACCATATTTCACCCATCAGTGACAGATGCTTTCAAATAGAAGTTTAAATCAGAGCTACCAAGAAGTTTGGATTTTAGATAGTTCAAACATGGTTTTGTCAATGGCAATGAAGATAAACTAGTTCAGAACAATAAGAAGGCCCACAAATGTTGAATACTGTCACAAATTCATTAACTAAGAGCCAGGCTGACTCACTGGGTGAAACACCTTCTTTTTGTACAGCAGACAGTACAACATTGACAAACTTGGCAAACCTAACCCAACAGACAACATAACCCAGTAATTCCTCATTTGTGCCCTAGGCCTGTCCTTGCTTGACCCAAATTCTTCTCCTCCCAAAGTTTCTTTTAAGGAATTGTTGAGTTTCCTCTTATAATGGGGGTGCCGTTTGATGGCTATCTCCTAAATTAGGCTCACTCATTATTTAGTCTTGATGGTGACAGTACAAAGCTTTGAGTTGCCCTAATTGCCCTTAAAAGTTTGCCATGGAGCTCCTGAAATCAATTACAGTATAATTAAAGTGTTGACTATGACAATTAAAAGAATTATTAAAACATGCGCATAGAGTAAGCATATATCACACATGACTGTTTCATTAAGTGCAAATGTAACTGTAAGGAAATCAAATTTAGCTGTTGTGCTGCTCATCTCAATTACTGAAGTCTGCCAGCCAAATTTCCCTTTCGTCTTCCCCAAAACAGAGAAAAGAAATTGTACACCTTGTTTTGAAATATGTTTCATATTAGTGCCATTGAAAAGTTAGTAAATCCTTTCAGAAGCTTAGTATTGCATTTTGCCAGGGAGAAGAGAGAAAAGGAAAAGAAAAACCAGCAAGTCCAGTTGCCTTTTGAAAAAAGCACCTTCGGGACAAAAGGAAAAGAGAGGAAAGAAGAGAATTGAGCCCTGGTGGAATTTTGTCATTTAATCTAGGATATTACATATTGCTGGGTCTGTCCCACCTCTCATTACTGAGAAACATTTGTTTGTACAGGAAGTCCATCAATACTTACTTGTCATCATGTGCAGGAGCATCAGTAGCAAAAATCTTCTCCCTAGCCCTTGCTGCTGGTGGGCCATAACACCACTGGTGATTTCTTTGTTTCCTTCCTTTGTTTTCCTCATGCACAAAAAGATAAGATGCAGTACTCTTACAAAATAAGAAGATTAATTTAGGCTTCTCAGATTTTGGATGCTTATATACACACACGCACACACATACACACACCCCTAAGGGCGTATTCATCCTAGGAATCCTGCCAATTCTTAGCATTTGCCTGCTGAGATAGTTATGAAACCTGCTGAGTAAATGTACCTTGCTACTGCTTCCTTCCTTTCAAGCTAGCCATTTCCCTATTTCTAGGTCTATTCCATCACATCAGTGCAACTAGTGGGATTTTTCTGTGCCATTAATCTTCAATATGACCCATAATATGACCCTTCTATCCCCCAAATCTGATTAAATTTCAATAATTCTATATATGTATATTCCCCCCCTACCTGCAGCTAGGAGTTCTATTTTTTTCTGGCTTCTACAGGATAATTAAGAGTCAGTTGGCATCCCTTCAACTTGTCCAACTTTCCTTTTCTTCCGAAGCTTTTTAGTATCATCTTTAGGGTGGAATTCAAGTTATTTGAAAAGTAGCTGAGATGGGTTCTCCATGATCTTTTTTTTTGGTTCAGAAATTGATAAACATGATACAGAAAAATATGTATCTATTTTTAACTATTTTGTGGCCTTAGTAATGACTTTACTGATAATTGTAATCTTATATCAAGGTGTCCTGGAGAAGGTCCCATTGAATTCTAGCAGATTTCACTTCAAACAAAATCTGGGAACATATATAGGAATGTTCTGTTAACCAAATCTTTAAAAGCTGCTTTCAATATATAGAATAAATGATGAGATAAGTGGTTTAAAAACAAAATATTGATTACTTGTCTGCAATTTCCAGCTTTACTAATCAATACAATATCATCTATGGCTATTTACATCTCTTGAGCTTTAGTGAATAAGGGACCCTTTCAATCTCAGCCCTTGAAGATGGGATGGTTGCTTACCCAATTTAAAGTCTTTTAGCAAATTAATTCGACGGCTTGGTCTGAATATCAGAATTAGGATGATTCTCTAAGCCAAATAAATGTTTTGAATAGGATTTTTTCTTGTTTACATACCTCTAATATTATCTAAATGGTTGACTCAGCCTTCCTTCTGAGGTTGGTAAAATGAGGATCCAAATTGTTGGGGGCAATATTCTGACTCTATAAACTGTTTAGAGAGGGCTATAAAACACTGTAAAGAAGTACAGTGGTACCTCTACTTAAGAACTTAATTCGTTCCATGACTAGGTACCAGGTTCTTAAGTAGAAAAGCATTTTTTCCCATAGGAATCAATGTAAAAGCAAATGATGCATGCAAACCCATTAGGAAAGAAATAAAAGCTCGGAATTTGGGTGGGAGGAGGAGGAAGAAGAGGAGGAGGATAGTCGCTGCTGAAGGAAGAAGGTGAGGTGAATTTAAAAAATCCAAAACTTTAAGGCTTAAAAAAAGAAGAGGGACTCTGAGCCAAGTTGATCTGGCTGGGGCAAAGTGCCCCTTTTGCCTTTCCATGACCAGATGCTCCGGGAGGCAACCTTGCACTAGGTGTATGGGAGGCTGTGCGAGGGAGTCACCACAGCGAAATGGTTTATTCGCTCTCCAAGTGCCCAGGAAAAGGAAAACACTTGGTTCACTCTGGACTGCCAAAACCTCCTTAAGCACCAATGAAAGGCTCCTCTTGCAACCCAGAAAAGCCCGAGATGGCCGGGATTAAAGGGGAAATGGCAGGAAACTGGCTGGGCCTTTGTGCCACTCTCAAATTTCCTGGGAAATTTTTCCGGGTTCGGGTTCTTAAGTAGAAAATGGTTTTTAAGAAGAGGCAAAAATATCTTGAACACCCGGTTCTTATCTAGAAAAGTTCTTAAGTAGAAGCATTCTTAAGTAGAGGTACTACTATACGTAAGTCTAAGTTCTATTACGATATATATTTAACATCTTTTTCATTCCTATGGTGTGAAAAATGAAACAACAATCAACATTCCATTTATTTTTGAAGCAAATCTTTATATTACATTAAGCACTCCAGTAAACGTTTAGTGGCTTGATTTTCCTATTATTTATGTTTTTGTAAAGTAATGCAGAGACTGAGTGCTACAATTCAGGCAGATAATTTTAACTGGGGTAGAATTCTTAAGGAGGAAGAAAAATGGGTTAGTCCTACCTAGGTACTATTTTAAAAATAATGACCCCCAAATTGGTTCTTCCCAGGAGTGTTGCAGCTAAAACTCACATGGACATGGCTACTGTGTTGGTTAGGGATTCAGAGAAAATTTGTTGCAACATTTCTGGGGAAAACATATTTTATTTCACAAGGTTTCTATATGGGTTGCAAAAAATCCTAATAGCTACTGGAAAACAGTTATTTACTTGGTCATCTGATGTTTTGAAACCCAAGTGAAATACAAATGTATCTACTACTCATTTCTACACAGTCATACTAAGGAATATTCTTAGATGCATATGTAATAATTATTGAATTATATCATTATTGGGAAGCATCTAGAGAGTTGATGCATGATAAGATAATGAAAATATTAAAGGTGAATATTGACCATACAGGGTATCTGTATGAATGTTTTGTCTCTTTTTTTCACATGGAAAAGAAGTCTGAACTTTTATTATTTATTTTATTTTATTTTATTTTATTTTATTTTATTTATTTTATTTTATTTTATTTTATTTTATTTTATTTTATTTTATTTTATTTTATTTTATTTTATTTTATTTTATTTTATTTTATTTTATTTTATTTATTTTATTTTATTTTATTTTATTTTATTTTATTTTATTTATTATATTTCATTTCATTTCATTTCATTTCATTTCATTTCATTTCATTTCATTTCATTTCATTTCATTTTATTTTATTTTACTATTTTAGTTGAAAGGGACCTTTCAGGTCATCAAATCCAACCCCCTACACCTCCCCAGCCAGATGGCAGTCCAATCTCCTCTTGAATATGTCGAGAGTTGGGGTGTTCACAACCTCCACTGGCAGGCCCTTCCACTGGTTGATCTCTCTGACCATCAGGAAATTCTTCCTTATTTCCAGGTTGAATCTCTCCTTGGTCAGCTTCCAACCATTGTTCCTCGTCTGACTCTCTGGTGCCCTGGAGAATAGAGTAACCCCCTCCTCTCTCTGGCAACCCCTCAAGTACCTATGATGTCCCCACGGCCACTGGACCTTCTTTTCACTAGGCTATCCATGCCCAGTTCCAGCAATCTCTCTTCGTATGACTTGGTTTCTAGTCCACTTATCATTTTGGTTGCTCTTTTTTGTACCCTTTCAGAGTCTCTATGTCTCTTTTAAAGTGTGGTGACCAGAACTGGATGCAATACTCTAGGTGTGGTCTGACCAGGATATCATAGAGTGGTATTAATACCTCTCTAGTTTTGGAGTGCATCCCCCTGTTGATGCAGCTTAAGATTGTGTTGGCTTTTTTAGCTGCTGCTGCACATTGCTGGGTCATATTTAGTTGGTTATCCACCAAGACTCTGATATCCTTTGCACAGTCACTTGTGGTACATACCAGTTTGTATGTATGTTTTGGGTTGTTGTTTTTTACCTAAGTGCAGGATTTTACTTTTCTCTACATTGAACTTCATTTTGTTTGTTTGGTCCCATTGTACAAATCTGTCTAGATCTTTCTGTATTCTGAGTCTATCCTCTGGGGTATTGGCCACTCCTGTCAGCTTGGTGTCATCTGCAAATTTAATTAATTCCCTCTCTATTCCCTCATTAGGTTGTCGATAAATATGTTAAAGAGTACTGGACCTAGGACTTATCCCTGTGGTACCCTGCTGCCTACTTCTCTCCATGTGGTTGGTCAGCCAGTTTTCAATCCATTGTTACTGTCAATCCCACTTTTCTTTACTTTGCAGAGTAGTAGATTGTGGTCTACCTCATCTAGTTATATTAAGTCCAATGCATTTCTCTGGTCAATTGATTTGGTCGCAGTGTTGAAGAATGAGATGAGTTTGGTTTGGCATGATTTTTTCCTTACAAATCCATTTTGGCTGGTGGTTATTATGTTGTTTGTCTCAAGGTGGTGGCAGATTTGTCTCAAGGTGGTGTATCTTGATTATTTTTTCTAGGATTTCCCCAGGAATAGACATTAGTTTGATCGATCTGTAGTTTCCTGGGCCTATTTTTTTTGCCTTTTTTGTAAATAGGGACTACGTCAGCTCGTTTCCAATCATCTGGTAGTTCTCCTGTGATCCAGGATTTTTGAAAGATGTGGTACAGAAGTTCAGCGATGACATCTGCTAGTTCCTTTAGGACTCTGGGATGTAGTCCATCTGGTCCTGATGATTTGTACTCATTGAGTTCCAATAGGTGGTTTCTAACTATATATATTTTTATTAATGTAGAGTTTTGTTCAATTTTGATTTCTGCAGCTGCGGTACAAGTTCGTTGTTTTGTAGCTTTTTTTGTGAGTGAAAACAGACATGAAGAATGTGTTGAGTAGTTCTGCTTTCTCTCTGTTGTCCATTACTTCTTTGCCATCTTCTCTTTTTAGTGGGCCAATTGTTTCCTTGTTTTTTTTTTGTTGTTTATGTGTTGGAAGAAACTTTTTTTAATTGTCTTTGACTTTTGTTGCTAGGCTTAGTGCATACTGGGCTTTTGCTGTCCTGATTTTTTTCTTGGCAGATTCTGGTTGTCTGTGGGTACTCTGCCTTGGTTATGTGTCCTTCTTTCCATTTTTTGTATTTGTCTTTTTTTTTCTTCATTCAGTTGGTTTGCTAGGTCTTTGTGCAACCAAGCTTGTTTCTTTTTGGATTTCATGTGTTTCTTTTTCATCGGGATAGCATTGTTTTGGGTTTTTATGATCATGGTTTTTAAAGTCTCCCAACCTACTTGTGTGGTTTTGCCTTTTAGGGCTTTTGTCAAAGGGACCTTTTCTCTGAGTTTATTGAAGTCTGCTTTTTAAAAATCTGGTCCTTGGTGTTGTTGGGTTCAATTGTTTGTGTTACTGTTATATTGAACTTGAGAATATTGTGGTCGCTCTCACCCAGCACTCCATCTGTTTCGACCCCTGCTATTACTTCTTCTCTGTTTGTGAGAATTAGGTCCAGTGTGGCTGCCCTTCTAGTTCCCTCCTCCACTTTTTGGACTATGAAGTTGTCTGCAAGACATGTTAGAAATGTGTTCAATTTTTCGCTTGGTGTGGAATTGTTTTTCCAGTTAAACTCACCCATTACTACTGTGTTGTTGGTTTTTTTGCATATTTGTGTTAGCTGGTTGTTGAAAAGGCTGTCCATTGTTTCTGTTTGGTTTGGTGGTCTGTAGTATACACAAATTGCTGTGTTGCATCATATTTTTAGAAGTATAGTTGCAGGAAGTCTGATATGCTAATGAAAAATGGGCATTCTCTCCATTTTTAAATGATTTAAATAGAGGAAGAAAAGAATGACCTGAATAGAGCCAGGGTGATGCAGTGATTAGAGTGCAGCACTGCAGGCTACTTCAGCTAACTACTAGCTGTAGTTCAGCAGTTAAAATCTCACCACTGGCTCAAGGTTGAATCAGCTTTCCATCCTTCCGAGACGGGTAAATGAGGAACCAGATTGTTGGGTTCAATATTCTGATTCTGTAAACCACTTAAAGGGGGCTGTAAAAGCTCTATAGGGTGGTATATAAGTGTAAATGCTATTGCTATTGTTAGTGGCTACATTTAAAAAAAGCTAAGAATCTTTGCTAAAGGAAATCAGCCTAGAAAAGGTCTTGAAAACAATAGGCTGAAGGCTAAATATAGAAGAGAAACAAATAAAAACTGATTTCTTAATTGGAAGAATAAACCAATGCATGGTCAATATATGTAGAACAATGTAGAAGGAAAAACACTCATACACGAAGTGTAAAAGAACTTGAAGGCTTTGTTTTAGTGGCTCAAAACAAAAAGTCTTGCGAATTGACTGCATTAATTAATTTTATTTATTTATTTATTTATTTTGTCCAATACACAATGAGGGTTTTAGTGGGTATATATCTATATACACATAGTAAAATACATGATGAAGGTTATAGAGGAGATACTCATAGTAAAATATATCTAAGAAATAATAGAAAAGAAGATATAGTAATAGAACATATCAATGAAACAATAGAAGAGATATAGAAATAGAAGAAAGGTATAGGAGATATAGGAGAGCAATAGGACAGGGGACGGAAGGCACTCTAGTGCACTTGTACTCGCCCCTTACTGACCTCTTAGGAATCTGGATAGGTCAACTGTCGAAAATCTAAGGGTAAAGTGTTGGGGGTTTGGGGATGACACTATGGAGTCCGGTAATGAGTTCCACGCTTCCACAACTTGGTTACTGAAGTCATATTTTTTACAGTCAAGTTTGGAGCGGTTAATATTAAGTTTAAATCTGTTGTGTGCTCTTGTGTTGTTGTGGTTCAAGCTGAAGTAGTCGCCGACAGGCAGGACATTGCAGCATATGATCTTGTGGGCAATACTTAGATCTTGTTTAAGGCGTCTTAGTTCTAATCTTTCTAGGCCCAGTGTTGTTAGTCTGTTTTCGTAGGGTATTCTGTTTTGAGTGGAGGAGTGAAGGGCTCTTCTGGTGAAGTATCTTTGGACATTTTCAAGAGTGTTAATGTCTGAGATGCGATATGGGTTCCAAACAGATGAGCTGTATTCGAGGATGGGTCTGGCAAAAGTTTTGTCAGCTCTGGTAAGTAGTGAGAGATTGCCAGAGCAGAAGCTACGTAGGATTAGGTTTACAACTCTTGAAGTCTTCTTGGCTATGTTGTTGCAGTGGGATTTGGCACTTAAATTTTTTGTTATTATTATACCGAGGTCTTTAACCAAGTAGGGATTATCTGTTATAATTTGATTATTCAGTTCATATTTGGAGTTCAGATTCTTCTTCGCAATGTGTAGGACAGAGCATTTGCTAGTTGAGATTTGGAGTTGCCATGTGTTAGACCACTCAGAAACAGCGTCAAGGTCTTTTTGGAGAGTACCGTATTTTTCGCTCCATAAGACGCAGTTTTTTCCCTCCCAAAGTAGGTTGAAAAATCAGCCTCGTCTTATGGAGCGAAGATGCAGGCAGGGAGGGGGGGGGAGGCTGCGAACTCGGAAGTGCCATCCCGTCGGCTGGCTGGCTAGCTGCTGCCTGGCCCACCGTTCCCCGTAAGCTGCGTGCACCCCCAAATACACCCGTGTGCGCCCTTTTCCACGGGCTCCCCACCCCCCTGCCAGCCCGCAGGGAGGTGGGCGGGGGCGGGGAGGTGTGGCAGTAGGGATAAAGGGAGCCGCGGCCGCCCCTGCCTCCTCACGGTGCCTCCGGCCAAATGCGCCCCTGGCTTCTCCACCCTGCCCTATTGCCCGCCCGATCCGCCTCCTCTCCTCCGCCGCAATCTGCCCCCTCTCCAATGTCGCTGCCTTCTGCCTTGGGGCGTGATCCGCCCCCTCTTCTCCTCCGCCGCCTTCTGCCTTGGGGCGCGATCCGCCCCCTCTCCTCCTCCGCCGCCTCCTGCCTTGGGCGAGCAATTCAGGAGTCCGGGACTGTGTGGCTTTGCGCCATGAAGAGAAAACGGCCGGAGCCGTTTCCTCTTCATGGCGCAAAGCCACACAGTCCCGGACTCCCGGATCGCTCGCTTCTCCGCAAAGCCATCGCTCGCTTCTCAGCAAAGCCATCTGCCCAGACAGAAAGAAAACAAGAGAGAGAAAGTGAGAAGAAGAGAGAGAAAGAGGGGGAAAGAGAGAGGGGGAGAGAGAAAGAGAGAGGGAAAGGGGGGAGAGGGAGGAGAGAAAGAGAGAGGGAGAGGGGGGAAAGATAGCAAGAGAGAGAGAGAGAGAAAGAGAGAGGGAAAGGGGGCTTCCCTTCACACGTATCAAACTCGAGTCTTACCCTGGTATTTCCCCACACTCCCCATTTTTCTTTCCTTCCTTCCCTCCCTCCTTTCTTCTCCCTCTCTCTCTCTCTCTTTCTTTCTTTCTTCCTTTCTTTCCTTCCCTCCCTCCTTTCTTTTCTTTCTTTCTTTCTTTCTTTCTTTCTTTCTCTCTTTCTTTCTTTTTCTCTCTTGCTCTCTTGCTCTTTCATTCTTTTTTCTTTCTCTTGCTTTCTTTCTTTCTCTTGCTTTCTCTCCTTCCTTCCCTCCTTCCATTTCTTTCATTCCCCCTCTCTATTTTTATTTCTCTTTCATTTTCTTTCTTTCTCTCTTTCTTGCTTTCTTTCTTGCTCTTTTTCTTTCTCTCTTTTAGCTTCCCTTCCTCTATTTCTTCTTTTCTTTCTCCTTCCTACCTTCTTCCCTCCCTCCCTCCCTTCAGTCCTTCCTCTCTTACTCTCCCCTTTCATAAGTTTCCTTGCTTCCTTCCTCTGTTCCTGTCCCTTCCCCCTTTCTTTCTTTCCTTCCTTCCTTCCTTTCCTCCCTCCATTTCTTGCTTTCCTTTTCCTTCCTCCCTTCTTTCCTCCCTCACTCCCTTCTTTCACTCCTTCCTCTCTTCCTCTCCCCTTTTTGGCTCAAAATATTTTTTTTCTATTTTCCTCCTCTAAAATCTAGGTGCGTCTTATCAGCAGGTGCGTCTTATAGAGCGAAAAATACGGTAGTTGTGTTATTGGTGGTGTTGAAGAGTTTTACGGATTGTAAATGTCATTTTTGTGGCTGCAGCAAAATTTCTCAAACTAACTATAACCAGCATCACAATCAAGTTACCAAAAACATTTGCTAGAGACTTTGCCAGAAGTATGCATTCAAATGTAGCAAACTCTACTGGGAGGATAGTTTAGCTCAGAAGATTTGGGGAAATGAGTGTTAAGGATTTGTGGGAATAAGATACAGCCAGCCATCTTGTTTAGAACATGTTTGCGATAACAATAATTAAAAAGAAGAATGTCTGTTTCACTTATGTTGCTATTTTGGGTGATGGTTGGCTTAAATAAAAACAATTGGAAAACAAGTTACAAGATACTGGGGCTTGTAGAGAGAAGTTTCAGTTTTAGTTGTGACCATCTGCCATTTCTTAACATTAATCAGTAGAACGACTTGCTTCCAGAAATTGTGGGGGCTCCAACACTGCAGGTTTTAAAGAAGAGATTGGATAACCACTTGTCTGAAATAGTATAGTGTAAATGACCAGACGTCCTGCTTTCAGTGGGACAGTCACGCCTTTTCATCATTTGTCCCGCATCCCGTGCCCTTTCAAATATGTCCCACTTTTTTCCCTCCCAACCATCCCCCTTGGGTAGAGGCTGGAGGGAGGGGATTCCGGGCTGTCTGCTGCTGCCTCGCCCTCCCCAGCTTGGCTGGAGGTCTCTGCGCTTACTTCCGGCCAGCTGTGCAGGATCTTAGCTCACCCGTTTCTCCCGCCCTGCACTTGGATGGGCCCAGTGGTGTCCCAGCAGCTGCAGCCCTGTGACCTGGGAGGAGCTTAAGGGCTGGCCGGGCCTCTGATGGCTGCTCTTCCTTTACAGCCCCCCCCCATTCGAAAGAGGAAGGCAAGCTGTGTGGGTGAGTAATGGGGCAGTGGAACGGGAGGGGGAGTGTCATCCTTCCATTCCCTCCAGCAGCTGGCCTTCTATGTCAGTCTTGAGCCAAACAGTATGTTTGAAAGAGCAGCAGAGGAACTTGGAGGGCGGGTCAGGGGGCTGTCTGGGTCCACTGGGCAGAGATTCCATGGGAGAAGAGAACCACATGCTGAGCCTTCGGACCTGCTTCACCCCTCTGCCTCCTCTCCTGTCTGGCAGGGCCTAGGGGAAGGGTCTTCTCTGTGGTGGCTCTGGTCCTTTGCAATCAACTCCCCCCAGAGATTCATAATGCCCATACCCTCCTGGCCTTTTGAAATGGTTTAAAAACACACCTTTCCCGGCATACCTAGGGCTGTTGAGCACTGACATTCTGCTCTTGCTGCTAGTATGACTCTGATTGGATGATTTAGCTGAATGGTTTTAACTACATTATTTGGAGTTTTAAACTTTGGTTTTTATATTTGGGTTTTATCAATTTGTACTTTGTATCTGTTTTTACTTTGTAAGCCACTCTTTGTCCACTTGGAGAAGAAATCCAAGCAAATACCGTAATTTTTGGTGTATAAGACATACCGGTGTATAAGACGCACCTAGATTTTAGAGGGGGAAAACAAGGAAAAATGTATTCTGAACCAAATGGTGTAATATTATATTGTTTAATAAAAAAAAACCAGTGTAGCAGAATACATGTATACTTTTTAAAACCATGTAACATGAAAGAGATATTATTATTATTATTATTATTATTATTATTATTATTATTATTATTATTATTATTATTATTATTTAGATTTGTATGCGGCCCCTCTCCAAAGACTCGGGGTGGCTCACAACACAATAGCAATACAATATAGATACAAATCTAATGTTAAAAAATTGGAAAAACTAATTTAAAAATACATTATAAAAACTTATCTACTACACAGTCATACACACTCAGTCCAACTAAATAAAAAACATAATAAACATAATAAGGTCAGCAAAAAAAGGAGGGGGGAGATTATTCCCCCCATACCTGGCAGCATAGGTGAGTCTTCAACCTTTTATAGAAGGCAAGGAGGGTGGGGGCAGTTCGAATCTCCAGGGGGAGTTGATTCCAGACGGCTGGGGCCACCACAGAGAAGGCTCTTCCCCTGGCATTGTTTTATTGACAGGACCCAGAGAAGGCCAACTCTGTGGGACCTAATCTTCTGCTGGGATTCATGTGGCAGAAGGTGGTTTTGTAGGTATTCTGATCCGATGCCATGTAGGGCTTTATAGGTCATTGACAACACTTTGAATTGTGACTGGAAACTGATCGGCAGCCAGTGCAGGCTGCGGAGGGTTGATGAGACATGGGCATATCTGGGAATGCCCACAATTGCTCTCGCAGCCGCATTCTGCATGATCTGAAGTTTCCAAACACTTTTCAAAGGTAGCCCCATGTAAAGAGCATTGCAATAGTCGAATCTTGAGGTGATGAGGGCATGAGTGACTGTGAGCAGTGACTGCCAGTCCAAATAGGGCCGCAACTGGTGCACCAGGTGAACCTGGGCAAACATCCTCCTTGCCACAGCTGAAAGATGGTGTTCTAATGTTAGCTGTGAGAGACATGACGGAAGTGTAGGAATTATGTACGATTAGGGGCATTTGTGGCAAGCCAAGATGTTAAAATGAAGAAAGACATAACATGATATTATGCTATAAACTTCTCCCTTATGTACTTGTTTGCAATATTGTGACACAAAAACCACTTTTTTTTTCTTTGCAGTGTGATGTTGTGATATGCATTTTGTCCTTAGTTCCTCTTGCCTCTCCCAAAGACACTCACGTGTATGGCAGAAATAATGCAATAAATGTATGTCATTTCTTGAATCATTATTTCAGAGTTTAATTCTAACAGACTTTGATTTTATTCCTATGCTTTATTGTTTGGATTTTGTTTCTTGCAATTATTTTTAAGTCTCTTGGATGGAGCAAAAGTTAATAATAAGATAAATGAAAAGGAATTTAGATGATGAGAAGGAAACAGATTTTCACACAATATACAATTAAATTGTGAAATTGCTCTCAGCAATTTTGCTAAAAGCAATTGGTGTAGATGTTTTGAAAAATAGATCAATCAGTTCATGGAGTATCAGATTATCAATTGCTGCAAATATTGATGGTTTTATTACTTCCTAGACCAGTGGTGTCAAACTCTATTCCATTGAGGGCTGCACCAGGGTTGTGTTTGACCTTGGGGTGTGGGGTAGGTGTGGCTGGGATGGGTGTGGCCAACTTGACTTCACTCATGTTGAGGTCACCTATAGTGGCTTGAGCAGTGAAAATGGGCTCCATTTTCTGCTGCAATGGCCTCCTGCAATCCTCTTCCAAAGAAAAGGGAGCCCCATTTTCACTAGTCGAGGCACTGCAGGTTGTCCCTGCAGGCTAGTTTTAAGCACCCAATGGGCCAGATCCGGCCCCTCGGCCTTGAGTTTGACACTCTTGTCCTAGACCATGGCAAACCTATGGCATGGGTGCCACAAGTGGCCTGTGGAGCCATATCTGCCGGCACATGAGCCGTTGCCCTATCTCAGCTCCAGCACAAATGTGCACACTGGCCAGCTGATTTTTGGCTTACACAGAGGCTCTGGGAAGCCATTTTTACCTTCCAGAGGGCCTCTGGGTAGGTGGGTGGCAGAGGGTGTTGTTGCTCTCTCTAGGCTTTAGGGAAGCCTCTGGAGCCCGTAGAGGGTGAAAAATGGGTCTACCAGGCCCTCCAGAGGTTGGGAAACAGGCTGTTTCTGGCCTCCAGAGAGCCTCCAGCGGGGCAGGGGAGGCAATTTTTGCCCTCCCCAGACATTAAATTATGGATGTGGGCACTGACATAGGTGTGATAATGTATGTACATGTGCTTTTGGCACCTGAGGGAAAAAACGTTCACCATTACTGTCCTAGACCACAGTGATATGCTTTAAATACTGGTTCCTAAGAGGTAGCAATAGAACGAGGTGATTAGCTTCCAATTATGAGCTTCTGAGGTGAATCAAGTTAGCCAAGTCAGAGCTGGAGAAGCTGATGACAGATCTGGCAGAGCTTTTATGTTTTTATAGCAGTCATGGACAATATGAATTATGGATGCAACATTTAATTATACTAGTCTTTTATTCGGCATGTCGATCATCATCTAATGTATGTTTCTTTTATATTGAATGAATCTCTATAATTAAAACAACACAATTCTCCCGTTAAGTGTATCTTTGCATATTGCTTCTAAAGCTGGTGCCAGATGGACCTCAGAAAGATTTGGAGTGGAGCAAAGAGGAAAGACCATAGTTCAGATAAGGATTATATACATTTGGGAGAGAAAGGGCAAGTGGAAGTTCTGCGAGGGAGAGATAGAGGAAGATCAATAGAACCAGGTTTAGCAAGTGGATTCCTTAAAGAAGCAGCACCATCTTTCTTTCAAGGTTGCATGTTTGAATAGAAATCTGGAAAATATTGAGCTGTTTTAACAAATAGAGAGTGCTTATAAGATTCAAAACCAGTGACGGGCTCCTACAGGAACGGTCGGGAATGCCGTTCCGGTAGCAAAATTTGGAGCTCCACCCCAGAGCATGCACACAGGCTCAGTGTGGTAGTAAAAATTTTGGTAGCCCATCACTGTTCAAAACCCATCATCCAATTCATTTTCAAAGCATGCAGCCCTCCTATTCAATGCTGTATAATTGTTGTATTTTTTTTAATCATAAATAGTGTTTTTGTTACAAGGGTGAGATTTTGTCCTAAAATAAATGCTATGACTGATTTAGAACAGGTATGTGTCTTTATCCAGATTTACTGAAATTAGGTTAAAAAATAGTCCTGATTTTTCAATTATACATAATTTTAACTGTCAGCCTTGATGTTTATTTGAAAAAGAAGAGAATTTTGTAGAAAAGTCCAGTGTCTCTCTGTGTTAAGACATTGGACATCTCCACTAAACAATGAAATGTCTCTTACCTCATGGTAACTGTCACAATAGTGTTAAGAATTTTGCTAGGGCAGAACAGCTATTTTAATATTTAACATTCATTTAGACAAACATTCTATGTAACTCAGGGAAGATGTCACGGGGCATTTTAAAGTAAACATGTATAAGATTGTGCAACAAATGATAAAAATAATACGAAAACACCTGAAGAACCTTTTCAGTATTTCGTTTGAGTTTTTGTTTTTCTACCCGAAAGAAAAATTTTAAACAACAATAATATCAGCCAGATTACTCAGTTTTAGATTACTCATTCATATTTTGACTATTTCTACCTGCTTAGCTGGGAAACAGTATACGGGCAGAGATGAGTGTACAAGAATTTGGGTGTGGAAATGTATTAAGAATTATTTTCTTGTGACTCTCCTCCAGTAAGCAATGTTGAATGATTCAAAGAAAGAAACATCTAGCACTAGAATACAGCTCCTTACTTGTTTAACTGGAAGAAAGATAATGTCAACTGTTTTGTGAATCACTCCCCTTCTCCTCCCTTCCCCCCACACTGCCTTGTTCTGATTTTTTAAAAAGAAAAGAATAAAAAACTATGGCAACTGAAACTAGAAATTTATACTTACAGTATCAGTTTACACATAAGAACTTGATTTATCAGTTGTTCATTCAAAAGAAAAAAACCCCATTCAACTGTAGCATTACAGGGAAGAACAAAATAACACTAAATTATTTTTAGGAATTCCCTCTATTGGGGTGATCTTACACTGAAATTGAAAATGAAAAATCTTTTCTTTTTAATTAAAAAATTAATGGGTGGTATTTTTAAAAAGAATTTTAAAATAACACCTAATTAAACTAGTTCATCTGTTTCTACCTGATAATATTTAAGAAATAAATATTACCGTATTTTTCGCTCTATAAGACGCACCTGCTGATAAGACGCACCTAGATTTTAAAGGAGGAAAATAGAAAAAAAATATTTTGAGCCAAAAAGGGGAGAGGAAGAGAGGAAGGAGTGAAAGAAGGGAGTGAGGGAGGAAAGAAAGGAGGAAGGAAAAGGAAAGCAAGAAATGGAGGGAGGAAAGGAAGGAAGGAAAGAAAGAAAGAAAGAAAGAAAGGGGGAAGGGACAGGAACAGAGGAAGGAAGCAAGGAAACTTATGAAAGGGGAGAGTAAGAGAGGAAGGACTGAAGGGAGGGAGGGAAGAAGGTAGGAAGGAGAAAGAAAAGAAGAAATAGAGGAAGGGAAGGTAAAAGAGAGAAAGAAAAAGAGCAAGAAAGAAAGCAAGAAAGAGAGAAAGAAAGAAAGAAAGAAAGAAAGAAAGGCAACTTCAAAGAAAGGCTCACTGAGCATCTCTCACTCTCTCTCTCTTTCTATCCCTCTTTCTTTCTTTCTCTTCCTTTCTCTCTCTCCTCTTCCTTTATCTCCTCTCTCTCCCTCCCTCTCTCTTTCTCTCCCCCCTCTCTCCCCCTTTCCCTCTCTCTTTCTCTCTCTCCCTCTCTTGCTATCTCTCCCCCCTTTCCCTCTCTCTTTCTCTCCCCCCTCTCCCCCCTTTCCCTCTCTCTTTCTCTCTCTCCCTCTCTTGCTATCTCTCCCCCCTCTCCCACTCTCTTTCTCCCTCTTCCTCTCTTTCTCTCTCTCTCCCCCTCTTTCTCTCTCTTCTTCTCACTTTCTCTCTCTTGTTTTCTTTCTGTCTGGGCAGATGGCTTTGCTGACCGGAGAAGCGAGCGATCCGGGAGTCCGGGACTGAGTGGCTTTGCGCCATGAAGAGGAAACGGCTCCGGCAGCAGGGAAAAGTCGGCCGTTTTCTCTTCATGGCGCACAGCCAC